>NC_092101.1:34788645-34988645 GCF_045679555.1 Salvelinus alpinus | reverse complement strand
TTTATTTTTGGATGCAATGTTCAGACATTCACAGAAGTAGCAACAGCATAACACATTCATCCAAACTGGAAAATGTAGACACATGAGTTGTAGCACTAACTGAGGAAAGATTGACATAATACAAGCGGTCATAATACAAGCGGTCATATTTAGCTAACTCTCGGCTGACAGAAACCATAATATCAATTAGCTAATAGCAAATTATTTTTAAAATTCATTTATAATTCACCATTGATCGAAGTAATTGAGTAAAACTACCGACGATGGGTAGTTTGTGCACGTCGCCATGTTTTTCACATCAACCAAAGATAAGAAGAGGAGACAAGATTAGTTTTGTCTGTTTGAAATATGCATGTTGAAGGGGCTATGTCGTCTACCATCATTCACTTCCCTTCATTCACTTCTGAAAGTTTACTTAACGTTTACAATCCCTTCACCTCATGTTGTTATAACATCTTTGTTCTGACAGACGTTTACGTGACACCCAGAATGCATTGTATAATGTCAACAAACATGGTGCCACACATAGCTGGCAAATAGCATTAGCTCATCATATTCAGTACAACCTTCAAATAAGTTTTTTACACACATCATATGTGTCCATTACAATATATGCAAGAATCGGAATACATGATTTGTCACCAGTACTTGTAAAAGTGAATAAAACTGTAAATACATTATGCTCCATACATACATACCTACAGTTGAAGTCAGAAGTTTAAACCTCTCTGGGTTATGTGGGACGCTAGCATCCCAAATGGCCAACATCCAGTGACAATTCACATGCAGAGCGCCAATTCAAATAAATGAATATAAAACTTTGATAAAATCACACATTCAATATACCAAATTAAAGCTACACTTGTTGTGAATCCAGCCAACATGACAGATTTCAAAAATGCTTTACGGCGAAAGCAAACAATGCTATTATCTGAGCATAGCACCCAAGCAAACAAACACAGACCATCATATTTCAACCCTGCAGGCGCGACACAAAACGCAGAAATAAAGTTATAATTCATGCATTTCCTTTGACGAGCTTCTTCTGTTGGCACTCCAATATGTCCCATAAACATCACAAATGGTCCTTTTGTTCGATTAATTCCGTCGATATACTGTATATCCAAAATGTCCATTTATTTGGCGCGTTTGATCCAGAAAAACAGCGGTTCCAACTTGCACAACGTGACTACAAAATATCTCAAAAGTTACCTGTAAGCTTTATCCAAACATTTCAAACTACTTTTGTAACACAACTTTAGGTATTTTTTAACGTAAATAATCGATAACATTGAAGACGGGATGATCTGTGTTCAATACCGGAGGAAAACAATGTGTAGCGAGCCTCTGTGTAACGCGCCTCTAACAAAGTGTATACTTCCCTCGAGCCTCATTCTGAACAGGGTTACTTCTTCATTTCTCAAAGAAAAAACCTCAACCAATTTCTAAAGACTGTTGACATCCAGTGGAAGCGATAGGAACATCAAGAAGGTCCCTTAGAAATCTGGATTCCCAATGAAATCTTACTGAAAAGAGAGTGACCTCCAAAAATAAAATCGGAATGGTTTGTCCTCTGGGTTTTGCCTGCCAAATAAGTTCTGATATAGTCACAGACATAGTCACAGACATGACAGACAGTTTCAGAAACTTCAGAGTGTTTTCTATCCAAATTCACTAATATCTTAGCTTCTGGGCATGAGTAGCAGGCAGTTTAATTTGGGCACCCGATCCTAGAGAAGTTAATTACACTTAGGTTGGAGTCATGCCAAATTATGTTTGGAGGAAAAACTTGTTTTTCAACCACTCCGCAAATGTCTTGTTAACAAACTATAGTTTTGGCACGTCAGTTAGGACATCTACTTTGTGCATGACACAAGTAATTTTTCCAACGATTGTTTACAGACAGATTATTTCACTTATAATTCACTGTATCACATTTCCAGTGGGTCAGAAGTTTACATACACCAAGTTGACTGTGCCTTTAAACAGCTTGGAAAATTCCAGAAAATTATGTCATGGCTTTAGAAGCTTCTGGTAGAATAATTGACATCATTTGAGTCAATTGGAGGTGTACCTGTAGCTGTATTTCAAGGCCTACCTTCAAACTCAGTGCCTCTTTGCTTGACATCATGGGAAAATCTAAAGAAATCAGCCAAAACCTCTGAAAAAAAGTGTAGACCTCCACAAGTCTGGTTCATCCTTGGGAGCAATTTCCAAACGCCTGAAGCAACTGCACATGGGGACAAAGATCGTACTTTTTGGAGAAATGTCCTCTGGTCTGATGAAACAAAAATAGAACTGTTTGGCCATAATGACCATTATGTTTGGAGGAAAAAGGGGGAGGCTTGCAAACCGAAGAACACCAACCGTGAAGCACGGGGGTGGCAGCATCATGTTGTGGGGGTGCTTTGCTGCAGGAGGGACTGGTGCACTTCACAAAATAGATGGCATGAGGCAGGAAAATCATGTGGATATATCGAAGCAACATCTCAAGACATCAGTCAGGAAGTTAAAGCTTGGTCGCAAATGAGTCTTCCAAATGGACAATGACCCCAAGCATACTTCTAAAGTTGTGGTAAAATGGCTTAAGGACAACAAAGTCCAGGTATTGGAGTGGCCATCACAAAGCACTGACCTCAATCCTATAAAAAGATTTGTGGGCAGAACAGAAAATGCGTGTGTGAGCAAGGAGGCCTACAAACCTGACTCAGTTACACCAGCTTTGTCAGGAGGAATGGGCCAAAATTCACCCAACTTATTGTGGGAAGCTTGTGGAAGGCTACCCAAAACGTTTGACCCAAGTTTAACAATTTAAAGGCAATGCATACGTACATACATACATATTGTATGCTACAGTAGAAACGACAACACGATATACCAAAAATAAGGAAAGTATTCAGACCCATTGACCTTTTCCACATTTTGAAACTTTGCAGCCTTATTCTAAAATTGATTAAATAAATAAAAAATTCAACAGCAATCTACAAACAATACCACATAATGACAAAGCGAAACAGATTTTTTTACATTTTTGCAAATGTATAAAAAGAACTGAAATACCTTATTTGCATAAATATTCAGACGCTTTACTATGAGACTCAAAATTGAACTCAGGTGAATTTGTGAATATTTATTAGGATCCCAATTAGCTAACACTGTAACGTTAGCTAATCTTCCTGTGGTCCAACACCAATTAGTAAGACACTACAAACAATTACAAATTAAGACTTTACAAACATTTAACAAGTAGACAATACAGACAATTGAAATATCTGACAGGAAACACATTTAACATTCTGTTGATGTTTTCTATTTCATATCCAGTCATATGGTCTATCGCATTAGATGTTCTTAATTTATTTTCTTGAAGGTGGATTTACTTTTTGCCTGAGAAATATGGATTTGTAAAGAGTTCCATTCAGCTATGGCTCTATATAAAACTGTATATTTAAGGTGATTTGTCCTTGGCTTGGGTTGTCTTAGATGCCCTGAATTTACCTGTCTGGTTTGGTGGTTATGCGTGTTGCTAGTATGTACTAACTAAAGAAAATAAGAAGACTGGATAGTAATTTGTTTTCAACATGAAGTCATGAGAGATTCTGATGCATTTGGATAATATTCATACAGATAGAGCAATGAAGAGCTCATCTGGCAACCCTGTTTTGAGCCATTTTTAGCTCTATTATATCTTTCTTTGCTGCAGATGACCATATAACTGGACAGGACTCTAAGTGTGATAGGACCAGGGATTGACCATATAACTGGACAGTACTCTAAGTGTGATAGGACCAGGGATTGACCATATAACTGGACAGGACTCTAAGTGTGATAGGACCAGGGATTGACCATATAACTGGACAGGACTCTAAGTGTGATAGGACCAGGGATTGACCATATAACTGGACAGTACTCTAAGTGTGGTAGAACCAGGGATTGACCATATAACTGGACAGGACTCTAAGTGTGATAGGACCAGGGATTGACCATATAACTGGACAGTACTCTAAGTGTGATAGGACCAGGGATTGACCATATAACTGGACAGTACTCTAAGTGTGATAGGACCAGGGATTGACCATATAACTGGACAGTACTCTAAGTGTGATAGGACCAGGGATTGACCATATAACTGGACAGTACTCTAAGTGTGATAGGACCAGGGATTGACCATATAACTGGACAGGACTCTAAGTGTGATAGGACCAGGGATTGAATCACCTGATTCAGAGTGTTAGATGTTACGTATTCTGAACATTTTCTTGTAACAGCATTTCCCTTATCCATCTTAATAACAATATTATCTATGTGTTCTGACCATGATAAAGCTGCGTCCAAGATGATGCCTAGTATTTTTTTTTTTTTCACTTGCTCTACATGCATTCTATTCATCGACAAATTCAATTGGGGATCATCAGCAAGCACATATCTTGAACCAAATACAATACATTTAGTTTTAGAAATGTTCAACACGAATTTGTTCATATCAAGCCAGTCAGACACCATTCTTAGTTCCCTACTCAGTACATCTGTTAGCTCATTACATTCTGATGCTGCGCTATACATTGTAGAGTCATCAGCATACATTACTACTCTTGCTTTGTTCATTACTGAAGGTAAATCATTAGTAAAGTTAGAGTAGAGAAGTGGGCCTAGGCAACTTCCTTGAGGACACCTCAGTGTATATCTTACCTGTTTGAAAAGCTACCATTAAAGAACACTTTTTGCCTTCTCCTGGATAGATAGCTTTCCATCCAGGATAGAGCTGCAGTCTTAAAACCATAACATTTGAGTTTACCTAGTAACAGTTCATGATCAATTACATCAAAAGCAGCACTGAAATCTAGCAACACTGCACCAATTAACTTCTTGTTATCCATACTCTTTAACCAATCATCTGTCATTTGTGCTAACGCCGTACTCGTAGAATGCCCTTCTTTGTATGCATGCTGGAAACCCGTTATCAGACCATTACATGAGAAATAATCCTTGATTTGTACAGATACAATTTTTTCCAATAATTTACTTAACACAGGCAGCAAGGTTATAGACTACTATTAGGATCAGTGAACGCAGATTTTTCATTTTTAGGTAGTGGAATAACCTTTGACTCTTTCCAGACTTCTGGGCACACCCCATACATCAAGCACTTATTAAAAATATGAGAGATTGGGATAGATATTTGGTTAGCTATAACTCTAAGCAATTTCGAGAATCAAGATGATTTGTACCAGGTGACTTGTCATCCGAAAGAGACAACAGCATTCTTTCTACCTCTTCCCTTTATACTTGGTGAAATTTGAACATGCATTGCCTCTCCTACAATCTTTTATAAGGGTATATGACATGGAGCCATCAGTTGGAATCATAGCATTCCTCAACCTGTCCACTTTGCCTGTAAAATTTGAATTGAAGTAGTTTGCGATGTAGTGTGGTTTTGTAATAAATACACCCTCTGATTCAACAAAAGAGCCGGACATGTTCGAATTCCTACCAATAATAGCGTTCAATGTTCTCCACAATTTTTTCCCATCACCCTTTATTTAATCAATGTTGTGCTGATAGAATCCCTTCTTCTTTACTTTGTTAAGCTTGGTCACAAGATTTCTTAAATTACAATAATTTGCTTATCAAGCAGAGTTCCAGATTTATCTGCTGCTTTTTTGGCATCATAACGTTGAATCATTACATTTCTCAGCTCATCATCAATCCATGGGGCACCGTTTAACCTCACCGTGCATTTTCTTTAAAGGGGCGTGCTTATCAGCTATACTCATAAATAATTGAATAAACAAACTTAGTGACATTTCAGGATCATCCTTACTACACACTTCTAACTATTGCACATTCTTATTAACCCTCTATAGGACCTTCGGTAGATTACCTTAGGGCCAGCCTTTGGTATTTTAGTTCCTAGTAAGTGCAACCAAGTTATCTTTTTATGGCTGCAGGGGCAGTATTGAGTAGCTTGGATGAAAGGTGCCCATTTCAAACGGCCTCGTACTCAATTCTTGCTCGTACAATATGCATATTATTATTACTATTGGATAGAAAACACTCTCAAGTTTCTAAAACCGTTTGAATTATATCTGTGAGTAAAACAGAACTCATTTTGCAGCAAACTTCCTGTAAGAAAGTGAAAAATCTGAAATCGAGGCTCTGTTCCAGGGCCTCCCTAATTATTTGCTTGAAATCTATTATTATACATGCACTTCATACGCCTTCCACTAGATGTCAATAGGCTGTGAGAGGTGAAATGGAGTGTATAGCTATTTCTATAGTCAAAAGAGAGAGCTTGGAATGACATGACCCCAAATTCCTTTGTTCAGGAAGGCGCAGGAAGTACATCAGCATTGGCTTCTGAAAAGCTTTTGTTATAGACGGCTAATATCTCCGGCTTTGATTTTATTTGATAAATGTGACAATATCATCGTAAAGTATGTTTTTTCAATATAGTTTAATCAGATTATTGAATTTTTTTCGGGAGTTTTGGCGTGTTCCGTTCTCTGCGTTTGTTCACGATGGACAGCTTCGCGCCACTTGGCAAGTTTTGCTTGCTAATTCGAGAGGGAAAAAGGACATTCTCAAACCAAACAACGATTGTTCTGGACAAAGGACCCCTTGTGCAAGATTCTGATGGAAGCTCAACAAAAGTAGGACCCATTTATGATGTTATTTCCTATTTCTGACGAAAATGTGTTGTTGTGTTTTCCGCCTTGATTTTTGGCGCTGTCTCGCTATAACGTAAGCTGCATGTCGTACTAAAGTTATTTTTAGAATTCTAACACGGCGATTGCATTAAGAACTAGTGTATCTATCATTTGCTGTACAACAAGTATTTTTTAGTAACGTTTATGATTAGTTATTTGGTCAGAATAGGTGAGTGTCAGAAATATATCCGGAGATTCTGGAAAATATTTGCTACGTTTTCACAATGTATAACCACGGATTTCAGCTCTAAATATGCACATTTTCGAACAAACCATATATGTATTGTGTAATATGATGTTATAGGACTGTCATCTGATGAAGTTTATGAAGGTTAGTGAAATAATTAATATATTTTGCTGGTTTTGTCGCTATCGCTACTGTTGCCTTGAATCAATGTAGTTGTGTGGTTGGCTATTGTAGTAAGCTAATATAATGCTATATTGTGTTTTCGCTGTAAAACACTTAAAGAATCGGAAATATTGGCTGGATTCACAAGATGTTTGTCTTTCATTTGCTGTACACCATGTATTTTTCATAAATGTTTTATGATGAGTATTTAGGTATTTAAATTTAGTCTCTGTAATTGTTCTAGCTGCTTCGGTGCTATTTCCGATTGTAGCTGCAATGTAAAACTATGATTTATACCTCAAATATGCACATTTTTCGAACAAAACATAGATTTATTGTATAACATGTTATAAGACTGTCATCTGATGAAGTTGTTTCTTGGTTAGTTTGGTTGGTTCTTGGTTAGTTTGGTTGGTTTTGTGTAAGCTACCTGTGCTGTGAAAAATGTCTGTGCTTTTTTGTATTTGGTGGTGAGCTAACATAAATATACGTGGTGTTTTCGCTGTAAAACATTTAAAAAATCGGACATGTTGGCTGGATTCACAAGATGTTTATCTTTCATTTGCTGTATTGGACTTGTTAATGTGTGAAAGTTAAATATTTCAAAAAAATATCTGTGGAATTTCGCGCCCTGCACTTGGACTGGCTGTTGTCATATGTGTACCGAC
This sequence comes from Salvelinus alpinus, assembly GCF_045679555.1. Taxonomy (NCBI): domain Eukaryota; kingdom Metazoa; phylum Chordata; class Actinopteri; order Salmoniformes; family Salmonidae; genus Salvelinus; species Salvelinus alpinus. The sequence goes on along the minus strand of NC_092101.1, from coordinate 34,980,921 downwards.
ACCGGGCTTGCAGCCATAAGAAGTGTTAAGATCACTACAAGCGCCACTGACACAGCTTTAGAACAATGTTCAGCCATGTTAGTAAAAATGTGATCGATACAAGTTGATGATGTGACCTATTAGTGAATGTACTGGTTGGTAATGTCATAACTTGAGTCAGGTTACATACATTGGCAACAGAAATACGTTTCTTTCTCATTGGACAGTTGGTGTAAAAAATATCAATATTCATATCTCCCCAAAAATATTTTTCCCTATTTTCATCAGATACCTTATCCAACATTTCGCTAATTACATCAAGATATTTCACATCAGCACTAGGTGGCCTATAGCAGCAACCAACTACTATAGGTTTCAAATGTGGTAAATGCACCTGTACCCATAGTGCCTCTAATCAATTCAACATTAAGTCCTTATGTTGTTTTGCTGGAATATGACTCTGCATGTAAACTGCAACTCCACCCCCATATCTATTTCTGTCCCTCCTGGACAAATTGTATCCATGTATAGAGATCTCAGCATCCTCAAAATAAGTCCAAGTGAGTCTCTGATATTGCCAATACATGAATATTGTTTGACTGCACTAGACAGCATATTTCATGAATCTTGTTCCTTAAAACCTCTTGACACTACAGGGGGTGCTGTTTCAACTTGGACATTTATCGTTCCCAAATTAAACTGCCTCGTACTCAATTGTTGCTCGTACAATATGCATATTATTATTACTATTGGATAGAAAACAATCTCTAGTTTCTAAAACCGTTTGAATTATGTCTGTGGGTGAACCAGAACTCTTTCTGCAGCGAAATTCATGACAGGAACTGCGAAGGTCTGAAAACGAGGCTCTGTTCTCAGATCAGTTTAAAGCTCTGTATGTATCCTATGGGTCGACATGAACTGCACCCGCCTTCCCCTGGATGTCAGTAACCAATGAGAAGTGGAATGGAGTTTCTACGTAGTTCTCAGAGCTTATAAAAGGCCAAGGAACGAAGGGAGCTCTCTTTTCGACGTTCGTCATTGCGCAAAGCAAGACCTCAGGATGGCATTTTGAAACGCTCAGATATCGGCCTTAGCTATATCCGTCTGTAACTTAATTCGATATAGGTGTTAGAAACATCATAACGAAGTTATTTTAAACCGAGTTATATCAGTTTATGCGAGTATATTGCTATTTTCGGAATTTCCTTAGTATTGCGCTTTGAACATTTGGGCATGTTGTGGCCACATAGCTAATGTTAGCTGCTAATTCCGAAGTTGAAGACGACGTTTTACAACCAAGCAACGATTATTTTGGACAAAGGACCACTTGCCCAAGATTCTGATGGAAGCTCGTCCAAAAGTAAGAGCTATTTATGATGTTATTCCGTATTTATGTGGAAAAATGTAAACGCATTTGTCCGCCATTATTGCGGCACTAGTCTGGCTGTAACGCACACTGTATGTCTAGTAACGTTAATTTTAAAAATCTAACTCAGCGGTTGCATTAATAACTAATGCATCTTTCATTTGCTGTCCAACCTGTATTTTTTTGTCAAGTTTACGATTATTTATTGATTAGATTAGGTGCCTTTCCAAGATGGCGCCGGCCAGAATGCATGACCTGTTGCCACTGATCACATTGTATAACCACGATTTGTGCTGCTAAATATGCACATTTTCGAACAAAACCTATATGCATTGTGTAATATGATGTTACAGGACTGTCATCTGATGAAGTATCTCAAGGTTAGTCCAATTATATATCTTTTGCTGGATTGTTACGATCGCTAACCTTTGCTGCTGGTAAATGCGGTTGTGTTTCTGGCTATTGTGGTACGCTAATATAATGCTATATTGTGTTTTCGCTGTAAAACACTTAAAAAATCTGACATATTGGCTGGATTCACAAGATGTTGGGCTTTCATTTGCTGTACGCTGTGTATTTTTCAGAAATGTTTTAAGATGAGTAATTAGGTATTTGATGTTGGTCTCTGTAATTATTCTGGCAGCTTCGGCACTATTTCAGATTGCAGCTGCAATGTAGAACTGTGATTTATACCTGAAATATGCACATTTTTCTAAAAAAACATATGCTATACAATAAATATGTTATCAGACTGTCATCTTATGAAGTTTCTTCTTGGTTAGTGGCTATATATATCTTTATTTGGTCGAATTTGTGATAGCTACTGATGGAGTAAAAAACTGGTGGAGTAAAAAAAGTGGTGTCTTTTGCTAACGTGGTTAGCTAATAGATTTACATATTGTGTCTTCCCTGTAAAACATTTTAAAAATCAGAAATGATGGCTGGATTCACAAGATGTGTATCTTTCATCTGGTGTCTTGGACTTGTGATTTAATGATATTTAGATGCTAGTATTTACTTGTGACGCTATGCTAGGCTATGCTAGTCAGCTTTTTTACTGTGGGGGGTGCTCCCGGATCCGGGTTTGGGAGGAATTGGAGGTTAAACTGCATATATTCAAGTGAGCAATTAACATACCTTTCTTTGGTAGATTTACAGTATTTATATGTCCAAACATGAATCAGCAGTTGGAAACTGAGAAAAAGATTCCCAGTCAGTGGGGGGGGGGGCTGGAATTACTTATGTCTGTTGCTCCTCCTAACTCCTTGGGATGGAGGGTGAACAATCAGTTTGTCATACCTCAGGTATTCTATGTCACCTCTTTCTCTTGCAGCCTTCATAGCTGGTATTAGTTCCTTTCATCTATGACGGACTGCATCAGAGAAATCCTCATTGATGAAGATGTAGCATTAAGGCATTTGGCTTTTTCAAGGACTGCAAGCTTATGCTTGAACCTGAGAAATTTCACAAAAATTGGCCTGGGTCTGGTTCCATTGGCACCATCAGTGCCCCCTGATTTTCCAGACCGGTGAGCACGTTCCAGCTCAACCTGTGGATCCAAACGGCTTTCGAACTTTGTCCTCTGATTCAGCCCATGTCTCACTTTGGCTCTCCTGGATACCATCTATTACAAGATTATTTCTCCTCGATTGTCCATTCAGGTAATCAGCCTTCCCAGACATGTTCTGGAGGCCCTCCCTGACTGTGGAGATTTCATTCTGCATAGAGGAACAGTTTCTGGAAAGTGTATCCTGTGTGGTCTTCAATACATCCACATCGTCCTGTTTGAACTGAAGGCTTGTTTTAATGTCTTGTACATCTTTAGTCAGGTTGTCCAGCTGTTTGTTGGTAGACTCCATGATCATTTGTATGAAGCTTTAAAAGTTATTAAATTGATTGGAAATGATTTGGAAAGGCACACACCTGTCTATATAAGGTCCCACAGTTGACAGTGCATGTCAGAGCAAAAACCAAGCCATGAGGTTGAAAGAATTGTCCGTAGAGCTCCAAGACAGGATTGTGTTGAGGCACAGATCTGGGGAAGGGTACCAAAAACTGTCTGCCGCATTGAAGGTCCCTAAGAACACAGTGGCCTCCATCATTCTTAAATGGAAGATGTTAGGAACCACCAAGACTCTTCCTAGAGCTGGACACCTGGCCAAACTGAGGAATCGGGGTAGAAGAACCTTGGTCAGGGAGGTGACCGAGAACCCAATGGTTATTCTGATAGAGCCCTAGAGTTCCTCTCTGGAAACATGGACAACCATCTCTGCAGCACTCCACCAATCATGCCTTTATGGTAGAGTGGCCAGACGGAAGTCACTCCTCAGTAAAAGGCACATGACAGCCCGCTTGGAGTTTACCAAAAATTACCTAAAGACTCTCAGACCATGAGAAACAAGATTCTCTGCTCTGATGAAACCAAGATTGAACTCTTTGTCCTGAAGGCCAAGCGTCACGTCTGGAGGAAACCTGGCACCATCCCTATGGTGAAGCATGGTGGAGGCAGCATCATGTTGTGGGGATGTTTTTCAGCGGCAGGGACTGGGAGACTAGTCAGGATCCAGGCAAAGATAAACAGAGCAAAGTATAGAGAGATCCTTGATGAAAATGTTCCAGACCTAAGACGGGGGCAAAGGTTCACCTTCCAACAGGACGATGACCCAAAACACACAACCAAGACAACGCAGAAGTGGCTTCGGTTCAAGAATCTGAATGTCCTTGAGTGGCACAGCCAGAGCTCGGACTTGAAACCAATCGAACATCTCTGGAGAGATCTGAAAATAGATGTGCAGCAACGCTCCCCATCCAACCTGAATGAGCTTGAGAGGATATGCAGAGAAGAATGGGAGAATCTCCCCAAATACAGGTGTGCCAAGCTTGTAGCGTCATACCCAAGAAGATTCAAAGCTGTAATCGCTGCCAAAGGTGCTTCAACAAAGTACTGAGTAAAGTGTCTGAATACTTATGTAATTGTGATTTTTCTGTTTTATATTTTTTAATAAATTTGCAAAAATGTCTAAATAAAAAAACTGTTTTTGCTTTGTCCTTATGGGGTATTGTGTGTAGATTGATGAGGAGGGAAAAAACGATTTAATCAATTTTACAATAAAGCTGTAACATAACAAAATGTGGAACAAGTCAAGGGGTGTGAATACTTTCTGAAAGCACTGTACTTTAATAGGAACGCACACATGTCCAAAGTTATTATTTGTAAGGAAAACAACAATGATGGCAATGCGAGCGTCAGCCAGAAAATGTGCCAGGGGAAAATGTTTGTGCAAGACTGCGCAAATGTCTGCATACTATGCAGTCTTGATCTGCGTAAACATTAGGGAAGTGCTTGGGCTCTCATCAAAGAGATTGTCTGCAACAGTGAAATGGACTACTTCCATGTAAATTAATGAGGAGGCGGAACACACCTCTTATTCAAACTGTTGTTTGAAAATAAAACTTGTTAAAAAATAATTAGAAATTGACAAGTTGAAACATAGTCTGTAGATAATTAGCAGACATTGTGTCTTGGTTTGAGGGCAGCATGTGTTAACTATCCTGTTGCGTAACAATCACTTTTTGGTGCAGGTGCATAAAAAAACTGCCGCTGGGGCGACCGTTAGAGATATTTAGAACTCACTCATGAAAATGTAAATCATTCAGCTGTAATATTAAAGCCCAATAGTATGGTTTAATACTACAAACCAATACCATAGTTTTATAATACATATCAATAGTTTGGCTTGACACTACTACACCATACCTTAGTTGAATGATAAAGCCCAATATACAGTTCAATATGATCAACAGCATGCAATGCTCTTTGTCACTCACTCGCTTGCTTTCTCTGTTTCTCTTTTTCTTTCTTTCTCTCTTTTTCTCTTTCTTTCTCACTCAAAGACTGCTCACTGTACTGGGGGAAAGGCTGATGTGTGGACTGGGAATCCAACAAGCTCTCACAGTCTCACTGCAGAATTAGATGTTTATCCACATTCTCCAAATGTCAATTGTTTTTGTCGCTCCTGCTGCTCTGTAGCATTCCATTTCTTCTAACATAAAATCTCGAAGCTAAGGGTTAAGTTTAGGCACTCATTCTAAATGGTTACGGTAAGGGCTAAGGTTTGGGATACAAAAAAAATGAAATAAAAACAGTGTCCACGACTGGGATCAAACACAACATTCTGATCCAGAGTCATGAGACACCCATCCTCCAAACCCAAAACCCAAGCCTCCTTCCAAGTGGAGAGCTCAAAAACATAATCGCGTTCTACAAGACCGGCATAAGGCGTCAACAGCTACAAAGAAGCCACAGTCAGATGGCGGGGACGGCGAGGCGCCGGTGACAAGCCTTGAACGGAGAGTGAACTGTGTTGCCTCCAGAGGACCTCCTCATCTCCGCCATTGACTACCTCCTCCCTCTGCTCAAGCCATGTGGATCCCTCTTGACTGTCGCTCCATTTGCTGTAGGCTTGAAACAACAAAACTTTCAACGCTTGCCAAAAATCGTAACCCAGACCTACTCTGTCATGTAGCTGTTTTATTTGATTCTTGTTTGTTTTATTTGATTCTTGTTCCTGTTTAAATCAGTTTTTGATAATTTCTGCAGTGAAAAGTGACATAGAAGTTGAATAAATAATAATAATAATTATTATTTATTGATGGTAATAGTGCTCACTGTTGCCCCTAGTGGCCGGTTATGAAGGCATTTCCTGAAGTCCTCAGGACATGGTTAGACGTCCAATTTTGAAGTCAATCTTGAACGATCTCCCTGGGGAATCTGTTAGAGGGAACAGGGAAGCAAGACTGTTAATTAGCTTGAGTTATGCATCCCCATCCACGCATGCATGCACACACGCACGCATGCGCACACACACACACAATGTCATAGACATATACTGTAGACACACACGTACAGTATGTGCACACTCACTGAATCATTCATTTCCTCTCATTAATATAGAACTCAATATGTGGTTGATAGCTTGCCTGTGTCTGCCTGCTCATATTCTACTTTTTAAAATGTATTTAACCTTTATTTAAGTAGGCAAGTCAGTTAAGAACAAATTCTTATTTACAACAACGGCCTAATCTGGCCAAACCCGGATGACGCTGGACCAATTGTGCGCCGCCCTATGGGACTCCCAGTCACGGCTGGTTATGATACAGCCTGGATTCGAACCAGGGTCTGTAGTGACACCTCTAGCACTGAGATGCATCCCTAATACACACTCACACCAATCACTATCACAGGGCATGAATCACTATCACAGGGCATGAATCACTATCACAGGGCATGAATCACTATCACAGGGCATGAATCACTATCACAGGGCATGAATCACTATCATAGGGCATGTCAGAACGTATCACTGGAAATTAACAGGGATCTCTGGACTGTTTGTTTCTTGCGTGTATGTTTGTCTGCGCAAGTGAGTGCATGTGTGTGTGTGTGTGTGTGTGTGTGAGAAAAAGAGAGAAAAGACAGAGGGAGAAATGGTTTCGTATTAAGTCTGATTTATTCATTTCTTCATGTTTCTCCCAGATGGGTTCAGCGAAGTACAATGTCCCTGGTCCATGGAGATGGACTGTCTCTTCTGGTTCTCTCAAGGACAACCAGGCTCATATCAATGGCCTTCTCCCAAGGGACACACACACTACTTCAGCGGAATAATATGCACGGTTGGGTAGGTTACTTTCTAAATGTAATCCGTTACAGTTACTAGTTACCTGTCCAAAATGATAATCTGTAACATAACTTTCAGATTACTCAAACTCAGTAACGTAATCGGATTACTTCCAGTTACTTTTATATTACTTTCCCCTTAAGAGGGATTAGAAGAATACAACAATGATGACATCTATTGCAGGATAAATCAATGTTAGAATTTACATAGCTGGCCATAAATGGATGTTGCATTTATTTTATGGGTTGGTTATGTGGGGTTCTTTTAACCCATTGCTTTCTACTACAGATAATAATATGATTAGGATATATCTTTACATTCAAAACCAAAGTCTGTCATATTTCCAGTCATTCCAATTACTTTAATACCCCTTGATCTTCAAGAATAGGTCTTTGAAATATGGAAAGATAGATTAGCCCAATTATTTTTGCCAGAGCATAACCCAAAAACTATGGACTTATTAGCCTACTCTGTTGTTTATGATTTGGTTGTCATGGAGGACTGATTGGGCTCATTGCTTCGAGATGAAAAATAAATGCTGCTCTCATGAAATGGCATGCTTAGAGCACTACTGAAAAGTGCAATTTGCATGTGAAAATGAATGCCATATGCTGCATTTGCTATAGGCCTATTGTTTGTGTTTTTGTTGGTGACACTTTAATATCTTGATAATTTGCAGCTTTTTAAAGGGCAAATCCACAGTTGAAAGCAGCTTTTTAAAGGGAGAATCGACAGTTGAAACAATAACAAAGCAGCCACCCCGCCTCTGTTTTGGTAAAAAGCTGAGGGATGGGCCTGGAGAAATTTAACCACTCTCAGATTAATAGACATACCACTTGTGATATCAAAAGTATTGTTTTAACCATATTTTCAGGCTGTACAGAGTTTGTTTACATTTACAATATTTACAAACATTGCCGAAAAACAAGCTTATATGTTGGGTTCTCATGGGGTGTGACAGTTGAACTAAGCTCATGGGGCATTTATAAGTTATATTCTTCAAGAATCAATGGGTATACATAATTCATTTATAAATCAGAAAATGGATGTAGCAACTACAGATTCCCCCTTTAAGTCTATCAAAAATGTGTGAGTTTGAACATGTGTCCATTAGGCCCATTGGGGGAAAAAATGTATATTTCTTTTATCAGCACAAATTAGATTGAGCAATAAAAGCCCCACTCGTGGTCTTCTTAAATTGAACTTGTTTTTTACAGTATGGAGCACAATACCGCAGAGGAGTTTAGAAGGGAGGAACTTTTATTTTTCAAACTTTTATTCCATAGGCTGGGATACGCACTATGCAGCTGTTGCAAGAGTATTTTTCAATGTCTGTCCATTGATCTCAAAAACAATGATTGATAGGCAGCTTATACTTCTTTAATTCAACCATTATTGGGTTAAAACACACATATATTGTACATTTGTGAACAGCCATCTACAACAACCACAATCCGTAAGGTACAAGTAGCTAAATGAGAGAGCAGCAGTGTGATTCACGTCAATGTACTATGTAGATTCAATAAGTGATATCCGTATCACCCGCAGGCTACACCACTGCTGTCATCCTTACCTCCAAGCATTTATACAAGTTGGATAATCTTTGGATGCCGACAGCATTGGAAGACATAGCTTGGACTGTAGCCTACAAAAGCCTATTCCTGCTCTTCTCCCACGATCCATCAATGACATTTGGTGTGTCATCATAATGGTCTGTGACTTGTGGTCTGACTCGCTCATGCAGAACAAACTTAAACTTAAGCCTTTTTTCGATGCTGATTTGAATGTCATTGAGAGAAAATAAAGTTTTTTTTTTTTTCCCAAGCATCCTTTCTGAATTAAAAACAAATCCTAGTAGTAATTATCTAGTGTATTCAAAAGTAACTGTAATCTGATTACAATATTTTTGCTGGTAATTTAACGGATAACAGTTAAAGTTATTTTGTAATCCGTTACTCACCAACCCTGATGTTATGTATGACTGGAAATAAACCCCCATCTGACACACACACACACACACACACACACACACACACACACACACACACACACACACACACACACACACACAGTTCTATATTGCGCAGCAGGGCTTTGGCTGTAATTTCCTGCCCTGATTCCGGATGGAGACACACACACACACACACACACACACACACACACACACACACACACACACACACACACACACACACACACACACACACACACACACACACACACACACACACACACACACACACACACACACACACACACACACACACACACACACACACAAACATACACACACACACACACACAAAGAGTCGATCAAAATGAAATCTCCATCCGGAATCAGGGCAGGAAATTACAGCCAAAGCCCTGCTGCGCAATATAGAACTGCCCAGCACAGCATCAGAACAGACCGGCAGGCATGGGGGAAAAACCTTTCTCCTCTCTCTGTCTTTGTCTCTCCCACACACTGAGCCAATATGTGAGAAAGTGTGTTGTTAAAAAATAACTGTTTTATATTGTGGTGCCAATCAGAGAGCAGGTTTCCTGGACACCGCTGTCACAGAATGGAATGGTTCCCAACTCTACCTTTTCTCTCTATGTCTCTTACTCTCTTTTACACACTCACTTACACACGCACACACGTATGCATGCACACACGAACGCACACATGCAGGTACACGCGCACACCCACATAAGCACACACCAAAAGATAGACAGTTTCTAGCTCACAGAACCTGGTCTCCTTGGACGCTTTCATATCTACTCTGGCTGCCACCATCCTCTCTCTCTCTCTCTCCTCTCCTCTGTTTCACCACAGTGTTCTGTATTCACCCTATAAAGCTACAGTAAAGTCTGTGAGAAGTGGAACTTCTCTGTGTTAACTCTCTTCTCCATGTTATCTGATCTGGCTTCAAACAGCCCGAGGGGCGCTGAGGCTGAGTCAGACTCAAGGCCAGCACAGTATGGGGGGAATAATTCCCCTCACTTCTTCCTTTCTCTGACTCCCTCCTGACTCTGAGTGTCTCTTTCTCTCTCTCTCTCTCTCTCTCTCTCTCTCTCTCTCTCTCTCTCTCTCTCTCTCTCTCTCTCTCTCTCTCTCTGTCTTTCTTTCTCTCTCTCTCTCTCTCTCTCTCGCTCTCCTCTCTCTCACTCTGTCACTCTACTCTCATTCTATTCATTCTGCTCCCTCCTCACACCATCTCTCTAATTTCCATGCTCCAATCTGACACACCCTCGTTCTTCTGTTCCTCCACCTCTCTATCCCTCTTTCCCGCTGACAGCGTTCCTTCAATATTATTGGGCCAATTGAGTTAACAATGTGATGTCTGGAGAAGATTATTCATGAAGTGTTGTCTTGCTTTTTCCAAGCAAATGGCTGGTGTATCTTATCAGTCAATATTAATGAACAGTTTGGGGATCTAATAAGGCTCTATCTGAGAATGACACTGCGCTAACAGCAGCTATTCAGTAGGATCCATAACTCTGTGTTGTCACGCACGCACACAGACACACACGCACACACATGTGCACACACACACAAACACACAAGCAGTCGCAGATACAGGTCCCTGGGTACTGTGTGTCATCTCACTGTGGTGACAACGATATCATCGCTCTGCTCTGGGCAGCTGCAGGCTGCAGACACCTAATTAACACTAGCAGAGCTATTCTGGAACAGGTGCACTGTCAGTGTATACAGTGTGTGTGTGTGTGTGTGTGTGTGTGTGTGTGTGTGTGTGTGTGTGTGTGTGTGTGTGTGTGTGTGTGTGTGTGTGTGTGTGTGTGTGTGTGTGTGTGTGTGTGTGTGTGTGTGTGTGTGTGTGTGTGTGTGTGAGTGAGTTAGTGTGCGTATGTGTGTGTGATGGATTACTCAGAGCAGTGCGGGTATGAATGAATAAGGAGGACATAATGCTTGTGTTATGTTCTGGCCTGTGGCTCGGTACTTAAAGGGAAAATCTACTCCAAAACATTGGGTATTTTTTCAGTAGTCCAAGATTCCAAGATATTGGACTTTTCACACACAGACACACACACCCTCAGGATTTCCACTGTGAAGGCCAATGCTGCAACACTCAGTATGAGAAAAAACTGTTTATCTCAAAGTGATTTTAAACACAGAAACACCACTGCCAGCATTTAAAGACATGCTCTGGAACTTTGGTTTAAATACTTCTTGGAGGTTTAATAAGTATTTTTTTAAACCTGAACCTATAGGGGAGGGTCTGGGTGGGCATCTGTCCGCGGTGGCGGCTCTGGCGCGGGACGTGGACCCCACTCCACCATAGTCTTAGCCCGCTTAAGTGGCGTCTTTGGAGCGGCGACCCTCGCCGCCGACCTTGGACTGGGGACCCTAATAAAGGGCACCACTGGACTCAGGGGCGCCTCTGGACTGAGGGGCGCCTCTGGACTGAGGGGCGCCTCTGGACTGAGGGGCGCCTCTGGACTGAGGGGCGCCTCTGGACTGAGGGGCAGCTCCGGACTGAGGGGCAGCTCCGGACTGGAGGGAGACTCTGGCAGCTCCTGACTGACGGGCGGCTCAGGCGGCTCCTGACTGACGGGCGACTCAGGCGGCTCCTGACTGACGGGCGACTCAGGCGGCTCCTGACTGACGGGCGGCTCAGGCGGCTCCTGACTGACGGTCGGCTCAGGCGGCTGCTGACTGACGGGCGGCTCAGGACAGACGAGCGGCTCATGCGGCTCAGGACAGACGGGCGGCTCATGCGGCTCAGGACAGACGGGCGGCTCAGGCGGCTCTGGACAGGAGGGCGGCTCAGGCGGCGCTGGACAGGAGGGCGGCTCAGGCGGCGCTGGACAGGAGGGCGGCTCAGGCGGCGCTGGACAGGAGGGCGGCTCAGGCGGCGCTGGACAGGAGGGCGGCTCAGGCGGCGCTGGACAGGAGGGCGGCTCAGGCGGCGCTGGACAGGAGGGCGGCTCAGGCGGCGCTGGACAGGAGGGCGGCTCAGGCGGCGCTGGACAGGAGGGAGACTCTGACAGCGCTGGACAGACGGGAGCACCTGGAGGAAGGAGACGGAGAGACAGCCTGGTGCGTGGGGCTGCCACCGGAGGCCTGGTACGTGGAGGAGGAACCGGATAGACCGGACCGTGGAGGCGTACTGAAGGTCTCGAGCACCGAGCCTGCACAACCTTCCCTGGCTGGATACTCCCCGTAGCCCGGCCAGTGTGGCGAGGTGGAACAGACCGCACTGGGCTGTGCTGGCGCCCCGGGGACACCGTGCATAGGGCTGGTGCCCTATACCCCGGGCCGAGGAGACGCACTGGAGACCAGATGCGCTGAGCCGGCATCATAGCACCTGGCTCGATGCCCAATCTAGCCCGGCCGATACGAGGCGCTGCTATATAACGCACCGGGCTATGCCTGCGCACCGGGGACACCGTGCGCCTCACGGCATAACACGGTGCCTGGTCCACTTCTCTCCACGGTAAGCACGGGGAGTTGGCTCAGGTCTCCTACCTGATTTAGCCACACTCTCCCGTGTGCCCCCCCCCAAGAGATTTTTGGGGCTGCCTCTCGGGCTTCCAGCCGCGCTGCCTTGCAGCCTCCTCATAACGCCGCCTCTCGGCTTTCGCTGCCTCCAGCTCTGCCTTGGGGCGGCGATATTCTCCCGGCTGTACCCAGGGTCCCTTGCCATCCAAGAGTCTTGAACCCGCTGCTCCTGGGTACCACGCTGCTTGGTCCGGTTGTGGTGGGTGATTCTGTAACGCTCGTCGTTGGAATGAGAAGAGGAGGACCAATGCGCAGCGTGGTAAGTGTCCATATTGATAATTTATTATCATGAACACAAAACAAAATAACAAGAACGAAACGAAACAGTCCTGAACGGTGAAATACAAAAAACACTGAACAGAAAATAATCACCCACAAAACACAATGAAAAACAGGCTACCTTAATATGGCTCCCAATCAGAGACAACGACTGACACCTGCCTCTGATTGAGAACCATACTTAGCCAAACACATAGAAACAGACAACCTAGACATACAACATAGAATGCCCACCCACATCACACCCTGACCAAACAAAACATAGAAACATACAAAGCAATCTATGGTCAGGGCGTGACATCGATGTGTTAATGTGTAGTTCATACATGCATAATCTATTAGCAGAGTTTACCGTCTTACCTTAATTAGCCATGAAATCCCTAGTTTGAAAGCAACTATTTTCTGGATGCTGTGCTGTGCCATTTTTTCCAAAAAAAATCCCACATGGGCTAGCCCCCTAGCAATTTCAGTTCAACCAATGAGCTCCTCACCATTTGAGTGACAGCTAGTAAGATGCACACACAGCAGAGCGAGAGAGAGAGAGCAATGAGGTGGTGCATAAATGTGACGTAATACACCATTTTCGGGGACCACTTTTGGCTTGTAAGCGCTACTTTCACAACTACTGGCTAAAAAGTGTACAAAAGTACCAGAGCATCTCTTTAAGTCAAATCCCTGTTTCCCCAAGTCGAAGCCTAAACTCCTTACCTTCCTTCTCCATCTTTTCCCCAAATACTAACACTCTCCCTTTCCTCCAGATTACTGTGATTATCAAAGTGTTGGATTTAAGGTAATATTACTGGTGTGTAGTTAGATCAGCCACTGGCCACTGAGTGCTGTACACCACTCTGTTCACGAAAATGGTTCTCTCCCACAGACAGTGGCTTGCTATATAAAGCAGGCAGACAGGCATCAAGGCATTTAGTTACTGTTCAATTGAACTTTAGACTGGGCCAAACGAGGGACCTAAACGACGTTAAGTGTGGTATGAAGATTGGTGCCAGGCGCACCGGTTCCAGTACCTCAGAAACGGCTGGCCTCCTGGGATTTTCACGCACAACAGTGTCTAGGGTTTACTGAGAATGTTGCGACAAACAAAAAACATCCATTCAGCAGCCGTCCTGTGGGAAAACACAGCTCCTTGATTAGAGAGGTCGAAGGAGAATGGCAATTATGGTGCAAGCTAACATGCGGGCCACAAACAGGCTAATAGCTGAGCAGTACAACAGTAGTGTGCAGAACGGCACCTCGGAACGCACAACTCGTCGGCCCTTGTCACAGATGGGTTCCACTCCTATCAGCTAAAAACAAGAAGAAGCGGCTCCAGTGGGCACATGATAACCATCACTGGACAATTGAGGAGTTGAAAAACGTTGTTTGCTCCTATGGATCCTGGTTCCTGTTGCGTCATGCTGATGGCAGAGTCAAGATTTGGCATAAGCAGCATGAGTCCATGGCCCCAACCTGCCTGGTGTCAACGGTACAGGCTGGTGGCAGTTGTGTAATGGTGTGGGAATGTTTTCATGGCACACGTTAGGTCCCTTGATACCAATTGAGCAATGTTTGGACGCCACAGCGTATCTGAACATTGTTGCTGACCAGGTGCATCTCTTTATGGCTACAGGGGCGTACGACCCGGTACTAGATGGGTATACCTAATAAATTGGCCACTGCTTGTAAGTTACCCGTTCTCTGTTCTATCAGTGTGAACTCACGCATCCATAACCACAGTGCACAGGGATTAGATTAAAGTCTGATTTTAAAGTTGGATGGCTGAAAATCTAATAACACGCTCTTACACTCTCCTGGGCTTAGTGTAATGCCTGCCTTAAAGCACTCACAGACAGCGCGCAGTGGACTGGGTGGCCCATTCATTTTCAATGAATCCTAGGCTGGGGGTGAAATTCGCTCCAGGCGGAGCGGTTGGCGGTGCTCATGCCCATGGAAGTTGCTCAGCCGAGGCAGAGAAAATAGGATTATGCTTTATTTTTCAAGCAGTGCTGTCATTGTTGACCAATCACAGTAGAAAACGTAGCCTGAGTGGTGATACGTCAGCACTTACAACCAACAGCAGGACCAGCTAACTTCCTCTAGCTAGCTACCTGGCTAACATCATCAGTTTACAGAGTCACGTTTAACAATAAAATAATTGTTTTCTAATCTATTTGCGGATTCATAATTTCTGTTTTATGTAATTACATTTTGTATGCACGCTTATGGTGTTATAGCGATTCCCTTTTCACACACCAATAATGTTTGCTTTTCGCTACTACGGTCACCGGCGGCTGTTGCCTTCATGTGTGAAGGCACTAGTCCAGGGCTGCCCAACCCTCTTCCTGGAGAGCTACCGTCCTCTGGGTTTTCAGTCCAACCCTAATTTAACACACCTGATTCTACTAATTAGCTGCTCAACAAGACCTTAACTAGCTGAATCCTAACTGCTGAATTAGGGTTGGACTGAAAACCTACAGGACAGCCCAACCCCAGGAAAAGGGTTGGGCAGCCCTGCACTAGCCGCTTTGACTAGAGGGACAAGTGGTGTACCTGGCGGTGGGGAACTCAGCGATATTCCGGTGGGTGTCTGAAAAGTTATTTACTGAGAGGCGTGACCATGTACACACACACACACACACACACACACACACACACACACATGCATGCACGCACACACACACACAAGTACACACACTCACAAGCATGCGTGTCAAACACACACACGCACACACACTCGAGACAGTGTTATTTCCCAAGTGGGGTGCTTTGACCAAGTAGTGATTTGTTGAGCTACCTGGGTTCTCTCTTAAGAGAGGTGGGGGGTGGAGCAGTAAAGTAGGGGAACAGAAGGAGGTCTGTAAGTGGCTGCATATGGATGGAGGAGAGAATCAGAGAGGCAAAGATAAGCCAGATAGGAAAGTTAATTAATGCAGTAGGCCTTCACCATGTAATGGAAGAGAGCTTGATCTGCGTGTCATGGGCTTTTACCTGGGCTGGCAGCTCTGGGCCTAGACCATAAGCCGTTGAATATATAGACCAGGGGTCTCAAACTCATTTTTCCCCACAGGCCATTCGGTCTTTACCAAGGTCAGGAGAGCCGCACTTAAAATTGATTATATTTCCTTGCTGTCAAAAACCCTAACCCTAACCTTAAAATTGGCCTCTATCCATCGCTTTTTGAATTTCCGATGCTCCCTGACTGTCTAGCTTTCGTTTTGATGACTGTTAGCAAGCTGGGCAGAGTGAAAAGACTAACAATGTAGGTCCATTCACATTTATACACAGTTTCGATATGGTTTTAGTCATTTAAATGTCGATTAAGACCAGCTGAGAGAGGAGAAACCAGGAACATAAACCTGTAAAATGAAGTCGTCTGGGGTTCTGGGATGCCTGTAGGGCAACACCCTTAGAGCTTCTGAAGGATGATTGGTCGTTCAGCCTCAGACTGGCGGCTGATTCGCCAGGCATCTCCGTGTTTTGCCTCAAACTTATGCAAATTAGTTTTACTTTCACAGGAATCTCACCGCAGTCATATCTGTACACACACATACATGCGCATGCACACGCACACAGAGGGATTTGTGTGTATGTGTATGCGTCTCATGCAAGATTTGTCTTTGAACCTCCTCTCAGTGTGTAACTTCCGTCCTCTCCAAAATGAGATCAACTACCGTGGAATTCCAGCACTCCGAGAATTCTCATCTCTCATCCCCTCTTCCCCCTCCTCACTACCAGTGGTGGAAAAAGTACCCAATAGTCATACTTGAGTAAAAGTAAAGATACCTTAAAAGAAAATTACTCAAGTAAAAGTGAGTCACCCAGTAAAATACTACTTGTGTAAAAGTCTAAAAGTTTTTGGTTTTAAATATACTTAAGTAACAAAAGTAAATGTAACCATTAAAATATACTTAGGAATCAAATGTAAAAGTAAAAGTATAAATCATTTCAAATTCCTTATATCAAGATTTTCTGAATATGAATAGTAAAGTAAAGTACAAATACCCCCAAAAAATTATTTAAGTAGTACTTTAAAGCATTTTGTACTTAAGTACTTTACACCACTGCTTACTACCTCTTCTCATTCCCCTTCCTCCTCCTCCACTCTTCCCCTTATGTCTCCCTCTCATCCTTCCCCTCCTACACTTGCTCCCCTACCTCTTCCTCTCATCCCCCTGTGTACTCCCTTCTTCCTTCTCCCCAAGAGAAACCTGAAGCAATTAAACAAACAAAATATTAAAATGCATGCATATGGTAACAACCATTGCCTATGAAGACAGCTTTAAATATGGTAATATGGTGGAGGGTCTTAGCAGCATGAAACAGAGCCTGGAGAGAGAAGAGGCTTTACTTTCACTCTCTAAATCCAGCCAATACAGCACACAGCTACACAAGTATTTGTGTGTGTGTGTGTGTGTGTGTGTGTGTGTGTGTGTGTGTGTGTGTGTGTGTGTGTGTGTGTGTGTGTGTGTGTGTGTGTGTGTGTGTGTGTGTGTGTGTGTGTGTGTGTGTGTGTGTGTGTGTGTGTGTGTGTGTGTGTGTGTGTGTGTGTGTCTGTGCCAGTTTATGCTGGTGTTTGTGTGTTTCTCTTACCCTATATACAGTATACCAAAGTAGCAGGAAGGCAGCGTTTGAGTCTCTTCCTGCTTGATTATAAATAATCTATTACCACGGGGGTTAAATATTTCTTTATCTGTGAGAGCCATGGACTGTGTCCCAAATGGCACCCTATTCCCTAGGTAGTGCACTACTAGTCCATTTGGGACGCAAATATAGAGTAACGACCTTGACTCCTCAACTGATTGAGACACGGGGCGACGTTATTAAATATAATGATTGGCATTTCCAAATGTTAGCATGCCCTTCATAATTCATAACCTAATATATGTGCAACATGGGACAGTGAAATGACACTAATGTCCAATTATATTATATATTTCCTTCCCCTCAAAGCAACTTGAATCACACAGCTAATAAACGCCTTGACTGATGACAGCTCAATCTAATTTATAATGAGAGGTAGAGCTCTGTATACACACTCAAACGCACGCACACATACACAAAAACAGAAACTGACACACACACAGGCAATTGTCATCACTTACCATCACTTTGGCTTCTAACCTGCTCTGCTCTAGTGAAAATCAGATCACTATGACACATTACTTGAGAATCTCCATGTAAACCAAAGTGTACTTCTATTAGCTGTCAGAGAACTATAAAGAAGAACCAAAAGAACTGTGACCTTTTAGGACCTAACCCATCAACACTTACACATTTCACATTTCACTGTACATTTTAGTAATTTAGCAGATGGTCTTATCCAGAGTGACTTACAGGAGCAATTAGGGTTAAGTGCCTTGCTCAGAGCACATTGACAGATTTTTCACTTAGTCGGCTCAGGGATTTGAACCAGTGACCTTTTGGTTACTGGCCCATAGTTCAATTATAAAATAATAATCACAATTTTCGATTTCGATAGTGTTTTATGACATTAACTGCACTATGCATTATGTGGGTTGAATGCTGTAACAACAAAGAATAAAACAATTCATAAAAGTCCCATGATGATAGTGACTGCCTGTCACGTTCTGACCTTTATTTCCTTTGTTTTGTCTTTATTTGGTATGGTTCTCAATCAGAGGCAGCTGTCAATCGTTGTCCCTGATTGAGAATCATACTTAGGTAGCCTGGGTTTCACTTTTGGTTGGTGGGTGTTTGTTTCCGTGTGAGTGTTTGTTGCCACACGGTACTGTTTCGGTTTCGTTCGTTTCACGTTTATTGTTTTGTATTTTGTAAAGTTCAGTTTATGTCTTAAAATAAACATTATGGACACTTACCACGCTGCATATTGGTCCTCAAATCCTTCTCGCTTCTCCTCGTCAGAAGAGGAGGACGACAGCCGTTACACTGCCCATTACTGCTTATCACTTATCAGAGGCGCAACATCGCGAGACTTCCGGAAATGCTTGTGAAACAGACCAAGCAGACCAGGCGGGTTTGGGGTTTGAGAAGTCATTGAGAGAAGTGAAAAATTCTTCTTTAGTTAGTTAATTTTCTCTAAATCTAAGTGCACAACCTAGATTCAAGTCAATGTCTTAAGTAGTTGAACATGTTATTACTCCAACCTCACGAAAGTGACAAACTGACACGTTTTCATTGTCATCAAAAACAACATGAGATGACCGTTAGACCCGATGACCTGTTTCTGCACTTGAGCTTAGCTAGCCAACGCCACCATGACATCGCCTACAAGTGTGATCTGGGATTTCTATTGGAGAAGCAGTTCATACTGTACGGTCTTTGGTTAAACCATGTAGAATATTGGCCTGTTGGAAAATACAACACCATACTACATTGCACTGGCTGGATCTGATTTATCTCTAGAGAAACTGTGCAATGTGTGCATTGAGCTCACAAAAAAACTGAAAGAAATGGAATTCAAATTATTGAACTGACCTCAGTCAATTAGTTGTTTCAAAACTTAAAAATAACCGAAACACGCACATGTTTGTTTTACTATACTTGTGGGGACCAAACAATTGATTCCCATTCAAAATCCTAACCCCTAACCCCTAACCCTTAACCTAACCCCTAACCCCAATTGTAACCCTAACCCTAACCCCTTAGCCTATAATAGGCTTTTTTCTTGTTCGGACCGGTGAAATGTCCCCACGTTTTTCCAATTTTCCTTGTTTTACTATCCTTGTGAGGACTTCTGCACACACAAACACACAGACACCTCAAGTCGGATGTATAGAGGGAGGTAGGAGAGGAATGGAGGAAGGGAAGGAAGTAGCAAGGCATAGCTGGTGGAGTTAAAGAGGAAGTATGAAGTGAAGGAAGAGAAGAAGGCCCAGTAAGGAGGTAGAGAACACTTATGGTTAAAAACAGCCTTTCCACAGCAGGGGATTGGTAAATGATGCTGTAACAGGCTATTAGATAGACTCTTCACCTGCTACAGGCTGTTACAGCAGGTCTTTACCTGGTTAATGTGAGGCAGTCTGGCAGTCAGATGTGTCTTTATGGACACACAGCGAGAGAAACAGCCTTTCTTTCTGGGAACAGAGAATAAATTAAAGGGGCAAATCGCTGGAACACGCTCTAATTGAATTTCACATTGAAGTGGCGAAGCAATTTCTGCCTCAATCCCCAAGTTACACAGACGAGCTCGTATATCAAAATCTGCCTTTTATTGTGGTGGATTAGAGGATGTGCATGTGTGCCGACTAGACACAGAAGAAGCATACAAACATACACACACACACACACATGCTCTGCTGTAGGTATAGGTAGAGTTTAGAGTTTTACTCTGCAATACATTATGTAACGAGATCCCTTCCTGGTAAGAGAGGAAGGACAGGGGAACAGGAGCGAGGGAATGAGAGAAACGTCAATAAACGGCATAGTGAGATTACACGAACAAGCACTTTTCTTTGGGACAAGACCACAGGGTTGAGTCAGTGACAACGAAGCACAGCATCAATATTGATGAGGAGCAGAGGAGGGGTGGATGCTACGGTATCTGTGTGTGTCTGTGTGTGTATACTCTGGACTGGGGGACATGTTGGTTAGCACAGTCAGGTCACATGTGATACAAGTCAGTATTTGATGTTAAGTCCACGTCTGATGATGTCAGGAGATGACGTTAAAACCGACCACTAGAGGCAACAGTGAGCGCAGTTACCTTCAATTCAGTTTTGGTTTTACTAGGGCATTGTGGACGGGGATGGACATTGGCCTCTGGTGCTAAAGATTGCATGTTCAAATCCAGCGATCGAAAGTTGTTTTTGAGAATTTTGTTTTAAGCCTATCCCAAACCTTAACCCTAACCTTCAAAATGCAGAGTTAATGCCTGAACTTAACCTTAAACACTAAAACATTTGACGTTTGGAACAACTTTGAACTTTGACGTTTGAGAAACGTATGAACGTCTAATTCTGATGTGAGACAGTGAGAGCTTGTTGGGTTAACAGGACCACTGAGAAGGTGTCTCATGTCTCCTGAAATGCAGCTAAGACACTGTCACTTACTCTCACTATAACTATACAGTACCAGTCAAAAGTTTAGACACACCTATTTTTTCTTCTTAATTTTTACTATTTCTACATTGCAGAATAATAGTGAAGACATCAAAACAATGAAATAACACATATGGAATCATGTAGTAACCTAATTTAAGTACTGAGTTAAGTACTAAGTATCAAGAGACTTAGTAATGAGAAACCAACTAACCCTTGAACTGAACGACCAGTGATCCTCTGCCTCAGAGCTAGATGCTCAGATCTGCCATTAGCTCTACAACCAGAGGTCCTTCTACTGAGGTCATACACACAGGGAGCAGTGACTGAGACTGACACAGACCCCAAAATAGTTTTTTTTATTATTTACCCCTGATTTTTAAATGTGCACCAATTCATATAGCATTGCAAGTCTGTTTGCACTGTAAAAAAATATGATCCTGTCTCGCATATGTCTGAGCCACAGATGGAATTGAACTTTAAGAAGAGAGGAGAAAAGGGAAGAGAAGGGAGCCGAGGAGATGAGCTCAATAAGTCATAGAAAAGATTGTATGGTATTTCTTTAGCCCTTAGTCTCAGGAGGAGAGGGGGCACCGTGGAGTGTATGGATATTTCAAGTGGAAGGTTTACAAGGGGAGCGAATTGTACAAATCTATTGGCCCTGTTCCTGTACCTTGATCCCTCCGCTCCTCTGTGCTGCATTCTGCCCCTCCACTCATCCTTTTTATCACAATCACCCAAGAGCATCCCTCGGTCATTTCCATCTCAGAGACAGAGAGAGAGTGAGAGAGACATAGGAAGAGAGATATGAGGGGGAGAGAGGGAAAGAGAGAGAAGAAGAGATGAAGAGAGATTCAGAGAGAGATGGAGGAGAGCGTGAACAATTCATAACAATTGAACTCCAATATATTTCTGAAAGATCTTTGAAAAAGGAGAGAGGAGAGAAGAGAGAAGAGAGAAGAGAGAAGAGAGAAGAGAGAAGAGAGGAGAGAGGAGAGAGGAGAGAGGAGAGAGTTATGTTCAATAAGTCAGGAAAGATTGTATGGTATTTCTGGCCAACTCCAGCACTTAGTGTCAGGAGCAGAGGAGGCACTGTGGAGTGTATAGAGATTTTAAGTTGAAGGTTTACAGGGGGAGCAAGTGTTGCAAATTGTACAAATTTATTGTCCCTGTTCCTGTTGCTGAGATAGAGAGAGAGAGATACTGGTAACCAATAGCCAGGCAGGGGTTAGACTGCTTTATGCAAATGAAGTCTGAGTGTCGGACCAAAACAAGGAAAATCCAAAGCAAAACCCCCCTCCTCTGCTGTCAGTGATGTGATGCACGATGTGGTTCAAAAACAAAGCTGAAAAGCCTAGTGGGAATGTCACTTAGGTCTCGCGCTCTCAACCTCTCAACCTCTCTCTCTCTCTGACACACACACACACACACACACACACACACACACACACACACACACACACACACACACACACACACACACACACACACACACACACACACACACACACACACACACACACACACACACACACACACACAAAATACGAACAAGAACTCATTCACACTTCCACAAAGATATGCACCTGGGAGTGTGTGTCATTCGGAATGACTGTCAATTTGCCCTCCCCTCGCCTCCCACAAACACACAATCACAGACCTGGTATGGTGGGTGTCACTTAGCTGTGTGGTTTGTGACTGCTGTTGTCTTGTTTTCTCTAGCAGAGAGATGAGCAGAGACATGACAACAGCAGCACTGAGACATGACAACAGCAACACTGATGCTAAGCCTCTGTCAGCCTGTCTCTGCCTCTGCCTGGGGTGATCAAAGTCTATGGAATCACACACACACACAGGGCCGTGCAGGTGCTCAAAATGAAAAAGGGCTCCTACCTTGATTTTTTTTATTTTATAAATCATAATTCTTATCTCGAAATTCATAACATACTAGATGCCTCTGTAGAGGAAATGTGTACATTTGTTAGCATAGGCCTGTTTATATCTGCAACAACACACTCACGCATCACAACTTGTAAGCAAGCTAGTGAAAGTGCCCCCTGAAGACTTAACTAACATTGGGATAAGAGGGTAGGCTATAAGATGATCATTGATGTTGATGATTGATGTAAATCTGCTAGTTAGCTAGCTTGATAATTTTTTTACTGATTGTAATTTATCTTCAATGCTCTTAAATAATAACTTCATAATATCTCCTAATATTCATCATCTTCTAACTCATGATATATGGCTGGCTGGCTAATGGCTTGTGTGAATATTTTAGTATATGGTGGTTAGCTAGAGTCTAGACTACATATGTTCATTGCTTAAATTTGTAAATCGTGATGAGCCGGAACAAAAAGCGAGCGCCAGAGGGGGGAGCGCATGTCACGTTCTGACCTTTATTTCCTTTGTTTTGTCTTTATTTAGTATGGTCAGGGCGTGAGTTGGGGTGGGCAGTCTGTGTGTTTTTCTATGTTGGGGTTTTGTGTTCGGCCTGGTATGATTCTCAATCAGAGGCAGCTGTCAATCGTTGTCCCTGATTGAGAATCATACTTAGGTAGCCTGGGTTTCACTTTTGGTTTGTGGGTGTTTGTTTCCTGTGTCTTTGTGCAGTTCACCAGACAGGACTGTTTCGTTTCGGTTTATTCTCGTTTATCGTTATTTTGTTGTTTTGTTCGAGTATTTCGGTTTTCATTAAAAGGAATATGAATACTCACCACGCTGCAGTTTGGTCCTCCTCTCTTTCTCCTAACGACGAGCGTTACAGCGCAGAAGTACCGGAAAGCAATTCATGAAATTCTACATCATTTTACATGAATGTAGACTTTGACATGATCTTTTTTAATACCCCACAAATGATTGAAATGACAGGCTACTTTGACCCTGACAAAGTGAGAATCTGAGATCAATAAAAACAACCTCATCTTGAATCCATCAGTAGCCTGGACCTCGTTGTGTTGAGAGAAACATATTATACAGTATGAGCAGGAAATTATAGTCCTAAAAGAGGTTTCCAGTTTCACTGACTCACCCAATGATGCACAACTCACTCAAACCGCCGATGCGCTTCAGCCAAAAGCCTACCTCTCTCTTGTTTTACCTTGTAAAACAATTTCACTCAATAGGCCGATTTGGAAGTTGATTAAAATATTTTGGTAGCCTACAGCAGATTAGTCTTCTCTTTTCAGCAGGGGCCATTTGCTTTCCAACCTGTGTTTTCTTGCAATTGTTCCAGATGGTAGGCTATGCCTTGTTATTGGGCTACACACAATCCACAGCTAGGCAAATTGTTTTAAGAAGCTATTGATCCTCTGTGGCTAAATTGTATGCCTACTCATGGTGTAGAAGGCTATTCTGAATTATTTCATTTATTTTTCAACAGACAGCAGTAATTCTATATATTTGGCAAACCTATTTCAATTTATCACAGATACTGAAGCACCTTCAACACCGTTCCCTTGGCTATGATACTATGATCATAGCCAATGATCCTAAGGAAATACATTCTGAAATTCTGCTGTCTGTAGCCAACCAGACCGAATATTCACGATGATGTAAATCGTATTATCAAGTATTAATCAAATGGTATGCTGCTGTGGCAGTAATGTTCATGTTTAAACTAGGTAGCTTGCTACACACACTTGACCGGTGACCGCATTTCAAGCCATGAATGTTTGGATACCAGCTGCTTGCAATCTCCATGCAGGGCAGATTTGGAAAAAGGCAAACCGGGTGCACGTAAGCTCTATACGAGGCAGACCAACAGACGGGGTATGGATGGGGGATGGCCATCTTGATTGAAACACAACGACCTGGGGGCAGTGGGTTCAGAATAACAGCGACAAAAACGTTATTTAAAAATGCGTATATATATATGTAGTTATACCACCACCCAAAAGGGCACTTGGCGAGTGGAAGGGAAAAGGGGCAGGTGCTCGGGCACAGGTAGACCCCTGTCTCTGCACATGCCTGCACACACACACGCTCCTTCATCATGCACACAAACGCAAACACACGTTCACAAAGACGCTGTGCATCCCACATCCCACTGTCACACATGCATGCTGATAAACTCTGCCTCAAGCCACAGCTCAAACTTTATGTAAATGATTTCCTACAGTGTTAGTACAGTAGTACTAGTGCCTATGTTGCACATCACACTGTGTATCTCAGTGCAACATCTGATATGTATATACTGTACCTTATACCATCTATTGCACCTTGCCTATGCCGCTCGGCCATCGCTCATCAATATATTTATATGTACATATTATTTTTCCATCCTTTAAATTTGTGTGTATTAGGTAGTTGTTGTGCAATTGTTAGATTACTTGTTAGATAACTAGAAGCACAAGCATTTCGCTACACTAGCATTAAAATCTGCTAACCATGTGTATGTGACCAATAAAATGTGATTTGATTTTGATTTGATAACATACTGCACTGTGTATCTCAGTACAGTTTCTGATCACATACTGTACTGCACTGTGTATCTCAGTACAGTCTCTGATCACATACTGTACTACACTGTGTATCTCAGTACAGTCTCTGATCACATACTGTACTGCACTGTGTATCTCAGTACAGTCTCTGATCACATACTGCACTGTGTATCTCTTTACAGTCTCTGATCACATACTGCACTGTGTATCTCAGTACAGTCTCTGATCACATACTGTACTGTGTATCTCTTTACAGTCTCTGATCACATACTGCACTGTGTATCTCAGTACAGTCTCTGATCACATACTGTACTGTGTATCTCTTTACAGTCTCTGATCACATACTGCACTGTGTATCTCAGTACAGTCTCTGATCACAGACTGCACTGTGTATCTCTTTACAGTCTCTGATCACATACTGCACTGTGTATCTCAGTACAGTCTCTGATCACATACTGCACTGTGTATCTCAGTATAGTCTCTGATCACATACTGCACTGTGTTTCTCAGTACAGTCTCTGATCACATACTGCACTGTGTATCTCAGTACAGTCTCTGATCACATACTGCACTGTGTATCTCAGTACAGTCTCTGATCACATACTGCACTGTGTATCTCTTTACAGTCTCTGATCACATACTGCACTGTGTATCTCAGTACAGTCTCTGATCACATACTGTACTGTGTATCTCTTTACAGTCTCTGATCACATACTGCAGTGTGTATTGTCACAAGCCGGCTCATAGC
Organism: Salvelinus alpinus; assembly: GCF_045679555.1. Taxonomy (NCBI): domain Eukaryota; kingdom Metazoa; phylum Chordata; class Actinopteri; order Salmoniformes; family Salmonidae; genus Salvelinus; species Salvelinus alpinus. The sequence goes on along the minus strand of NC_092101.1, from coordinate 34,954,914 downwards.
CTGTGACAAAAATGAGGGGACACGAACAACAGGTATAGGCCAATTTAAAAGTGTTCTTTATTATAAACAAACTATTAACTTAAACTAAGAAAAAGGAATGAGGTGTGGAAGTATCATGATGTAAGGTGTATGTAAAGTGCATGGATGCGTGAATATGTGTGTGTGTGTGAACATGACTGAGTGAAAACTATGCAAAACTACAAAGGAATAAACAAATCATGAGCATACCTGGAGGAGCAGAGAGAGAGAGAGAAGTGATTAGTGACAGTTTTATACCCTGAGCCCAGGTGGCTCCAATCACTAACGACCCTCCTCTGCCTGCAGGAGGAACCGCCCCCTGCACTGCAGAGGAGGAGCCGTGACAGTTTCTGATCACATACTGTACTGCACTGTGTATCTCAGTACAGTCTCTGATCACATACTGTACTGTGTATCTCTTTACAGTCTCTGATCACATACTGCACTGTGTATCTCAGTACAGTCTCTGATCACGTACTGTACTGCACTGTGTATCTCAGTACAGTCTCTGATCACATACTGCACTGTGTATCTCTTTACAGTCTCTGATCACATACTGCACTGTGTATCTCAGTACAGTCTCTGATCACATACTGTACTGTGTATCTCTTTACAGTCTCTGATCACATACTGCACTGTGTATCTCAGTACAGTCTCTGATCACATACTGCACTGTGTATCTCTTTACAGTCTCTGATCACATACTGCACTGTGTATCTCAGTACAGTCTCTGATCACATACTGCACTGTGTATCTCAGTATAGTCTCTGATCACATACTGCACTGTGTATCTCAGTACAGTCTCTGATCACATACTGCACTGTGTATCTCAGTACAGTCTCTGATCACATACTGTACTGTGTATCTCTTTACAGTCTCTGATCACATACTGCACTGTGTATCTCAGTACAGTCTCTGATCACATACTGCACTGTGTATCTCTGTACAGTCTCTGATCACATACTGCACTGTGTATCTCAGTACAGTCTCTGATCACATACTGCACTGTGTATCTCAGTACAGTCTCTGATCACATACTGTACTGTGTATCTCTTTACAGTCTCTGATCACATACTGCACTGTGTATCTCAGTACAGTCTCTGATCACATACTGCACTGTGTATCTCAGTATAGTCTCTGATCACATACTGCACTGTGTATCTCAGTACAGTCTCTGATCACATACTGCACTGTGTATCTCAGTACAATCTCTGATCACATACTGTACTGTGTATCTCTTTACAGTCTCTGATCACATACTGCACTGTGTATCTCAGTACAGTCTCTGATCACATACTGTACTGTGTATCTCTTTACAATCTCTGATCACATACTGCACTGTGTATCTCAGTACAGTCTCTGATCACATACTGCACTGTGTATCTCTTTACAGTCTCTGATCACATACTGCACTGTGTATCTCTTTACAGTCTCTGATCACATACTGCACTGTGTATCTCAGTACAGTCTCTGATCACATACTGCACTGTGTATCTCAGTACAGTCTCTGATCACATACTGCACTGTGTATCTCAGTACAGTCTCTGAACACATACTGCACTGTGTATCTCAGTACAGTCTCTGATCACATACTGCACTGTGTATCTCAGTAGAGTCTCTGATCACATACTGCACTGTGTATCTCAGTACTGTCTCTGATCACATACTGCACTGTGTATCTCAGTACAGTCTCTGATCACATACTGCACTGTGTATCTCAGTACAGTCTCTGATCACATACTGCACTGTGTATCTCTTTACAGTCTCTGATCACATACTGCACTGTGTATCTCAGTACAGTCTCTGATCACATACTGTACTGTGTATCTCTTTACAGTCTCTGATCACATACTGCAGTGTGTATTGTCACAAGCCGGCTCATAGCCTGTGACAAAAATGAGGGGACACGAACAACAGGTATAGGCCAATTTAAAAGTGTTCTTTATTATAAACAAACTATTAACTTAAACTAAGAAAAAGGAATGAGGTGTGGAAGTATCATGATGTAAGGTGTATGTAAAGTGCATGGATGCGTGAATATGTGTGTGTGTGTGAACATGACTGAGTGAAAACTATGCAAAACTACAAAGGAATAAACAAATCATGAGCATACCTGGAGGAGCAGAGAGAGAGAGAGAAGTGATTAGTGACAGTTTTATACCCTGAGCCCAGGTGGCTCCAATCACTAACGACCCTCCTCTGCCTGCAGGAGGAACCGCCCCCTGCACTGCAGAGGAGGAGCCGTGACAGTTTCTGATCACATACTGTACTGCACTGTGTATCTCAGTACAGTCTCTGATCACATACTGTACTGTGTATCTCTTTACAGTCTCTGATCACATACTGCACTGTGTATCTCAGTACAGTCTCTGATCACGTACTGTACTGCACTGTGTATCTCAGTACAGTCTCTGATCACATACTGCACTGTGTATCTCTTTACAGTCTCTGATCACATACTGCACTGTGTATCTCAGTACAGTCTCTGATCACATACTGTACTGTGTATCTCTTTACAGTCTCTGATCACATACTGCACTGTGTATCTCAGTACAGTCTCTGATCACATACTGCACTGTGTATCTCTTTACAGTCTCTGATCACATACTGCACTGTGTATCTCAGTACAGTCTCTGATCACATACTGCACTGTGTATCTCAGTATAGTCTCTGATCACATACTGCACTGTGTATCTCAGTACAGTCTCTGATCACATACTGCACTGTGTATCTCAGTACAGTCTCTGATCACATACTGTACTGTGTATCTCTTTACAGTCTCTGATCACATACTGCACTGTGTATCTCAGTACAGTCTCTGATCACATACTGCACTGTGTATCTCTGTACAGTCTCTGATCACATACTGCACTGTGTATCTCAGTACAGTCTCTGATCACATACTGCACTGTGTATCTCAGTACAGTCTCTGATCACATACTGTACTGTGTATCTCTTTACAGTCTCTGATCACATACTGCACTGTGTATCTCAGTACAGTCTCTGATCACATACTGCACTGTGTATCTCAGTACAGTCTCTGATCACATACTGCACTGTGTATCTCTTTACAGTCTCTGATCACATACTGCACTGTGTATCTCAGTACAGTCTCTGATCACATACTGTACTGTGTATCTCTTTACAGTCTCTGATCACATACTGCAGTGTGTATTGTCACAAGCCGGCTCATAGCCTGTGACAAAAATGAGGGGACACGAACAACAGGTATAGGCCAATTTAAAAGTGTTCTTTATTATAAACAAACTATTAACTTAAACTAAGAAAAAGGAATGAGGTGTGGAAGTATCATGATGTAAGGTGTATGTAAAGTGCATGGATGCGTGAATATGTGTGTGTGTGTGAACATGACTGAGTGAAAACTATGCAAAACTACAAAGGAATAAACAAATCATGAGCATACCTGGAGGAGCAGAGAGAGAGAGAGAAGTGATTAGTGACAGTTTTATACCCTGAGCCCAGGTGGCTCCAATCACTAACGACCCTCCTCTGCCTGCAGGAGGAACCGCCCCCTGCACTGCAGAGGAGGAGCCGTGACAGTTTCTGATCACATACTGTACTGCACTGTGTATCTCAGTACAGTCTCTGATCACATACTGTACTGTGTATCTCTTTACAGTCTCTGATCACATACTGCACTGTGTATCTCAGTACAGTCTCTGATCACGTACTGTACTGCACTGTGTATCTCAGTACAGTCTCTGATCACATACTGCACTGTGTATCTCTTTACAGTCTCTGATCACATACTGCACTGTGTATCTCAGTACAGTCTCTGATCACATACTGTACTGTGTATCTCTTTACAGTCTCTGATCACATACTGCACTGTGTATCTCAGTACAGTCTCTGATCACATACTGCACTGTGTATCTCTTTACAGTCTCTGATCACATACTGCACTGTGTATCTCAGTACAGTCTCTGATCACATACTGCACTGTGTATCTCAGTATAGTCTCTGATCACATACTGCACTGTGTATCTCAGTACAGTCTCTGATCACATACTGCACTGTGTATCTCAGTACAGTCTCTGATCACATACTGTACTGTGTATCTCTTTACAGTCTCTGATCACATACTGCACTGTGTATCTCAGTACAGTCTCTGATCACATACTGCACTGTGTATCTCAGTACAGTCTCTGATCACATACTGCACTGTGTATCTCAGTACAGTCTCTGATCACATACTGCACTGTGTATCTCAGTACAGTCTCTGAACACATACTGCACTGTGTATCTCAGTACAGTCTCTGATCACATACTGCACTGTGTATCTCAGTAGAGTCTCTGATCACATACTGCACTGTGTATCTCAGTACTGTCTCTGATCACATACTGCACTGTGTATCTCAGTACAGTCTCTGATCACATACTGCACTGTGTGTATCACATGGTCACTGGTCACACTCACTCAGTAAGTCACTCACACTCACTAATCCACGCAGGACAACACACACAGACATTCACTGAAACACAGGGGAAGGCATTCTAAATATACATCATCTAATCAAAATGTCATGTAGTGACAAAGATATCTTCGATGAATATGATAATGAAAGGATGAGTTCATGATCACGAAAGTATTAACAGGGAAGAAGAAAAAGATAACAGGATGAAAGACCAAAACAAAATAAAAAACTTTAGAAAAATGAGTTCCTCTATTGGCTTTGAAACTGAAGAGGAATGTTTATTAAAAACAAAGAACAAATCCAGAGGCGTTGTCACAATGTGAACAGATCTTTTAATCCGTCATTAATAAACTGTGGCTGTGTGTGTGGTGTGTGTACGTGTGTATGTGGTGTGTGTGTGGTGTGTGTACGTGTGTATGTGGTGTGTGTGTGGTGTGTGTACGTGTGTATGTGGTGTGTGTGTGCGTGTGTGTGTGTGTGTACATCTGTCATCAGAAGCCACCAAAACAATTAAAAACTCATTACCTCCCCCAAGGCCTGCTGGGAAATCATTCAGATTTGTGTGTGTATTCCGTTCTAATAGGAATGCCGTTGATATGATACCCACCGTTGTACAAACACACACACACTCACGCACATCCGTGCACACAAGCATACACACAGTCTCAGGAATATGCCAACGTCATTCCTATGTAGTGAAGTGATGGGAGAGTGTTGGTGTCCATGTTTGTGAGTATCCTCTCTTTTTGAACAGTGTGCACTGCTGCAATATGTCTTTTTCCCGTACGTTTGTGTGTCTGTTTTTAGTCTGGCTGCTATTTATTGTGTGTGTTTGTGTGCTTGTGTGCGTGCATGCATGTGTGTGCTAATGTGTGCTAATGTGTGTGTGTGTGTGTGTGTGTGTGTGTGTGTGTGTGTGTGTGTGTGTGTGTGTGTGTGTGTGTGTGTGTGTGTGTGTGTGTGTGTGTGTGTGTGTGTGTGTGTGTGTGTGTGTGTGTGTGTGTGTGTGTGTGTGTGCATTCCATGCATTCTGTATAATGGCTGTTCGTGTGTGTGGACAGTGGGCGGCAGAGATGTATGGATTCTTTCTATGTTTTCTGTCAGGGTGATATAGCCCTCTACACTCAATACCACCAGCGCAGCACTAGCAGAGAGGGGAAAACGAGAGAGAACAACATTTGAGAATAGATTTAGAGTGAATAGGGAATATGCTCTCACAGTCCTCCCTCCCTCTCACCGGCTGGCTGTATCTCTCCAAAAAGATAGATTGAGAGTGAATGGGTGGAAAGAAGAGAGAGGAGAGAGAATATTCTGTCCCACAGCCCTCCCTCTTACCAGCTGGGAGCATCTCTCCAAAAAACTTTTCTAGTTAGAGACTCAGCACACTCACCTTCTGAGAATCTCTCATTTTCTTTTGTTGGACGAAGCACATTCTCTCTCAGTTTTCCTCTCTCTATTTATCTCTCTCTTAATGTCTCTCTCTCTCTTTCTCTTCAACCTAAGCTCACTACTCTCAGTGGGTTCTCTACTAACAATCTCATCCCCAGTTTGACTTGACCACTCTGACTTGACCACTCTTGACCACTCTAACCACCACTGAACACAACCACCAGCACCGCAGAATAAGACTATCCTTTAAAGGAAAACTCTAACCAAAAACGATATTTTGGTATTTTTTTCATGGGTCTATTGTTGATATAGTCCCAAAATGTTTTGCATTTCAGCAATCAAGTTTTCAAGATATACACTATATGACCAAAAATATGTGGACACCTACTCGTCCAACATCTCATTCCAAAATCATGGGCATTAATATGGAGTTGGTCCCAGCTTTACTACTATAACAGCCTCCACTCTTCTGGAAAGCATTCCAGATTTTGGAACATTGCTGCAGGGACTTGCTTCCATTCAGCCACAAGAGCATTAATGAGGTCGGGCACTGATGTTGGACGATGTCACGGCTGTCGAAAGAACTGGACCAAAGTGCAGCGTGGTGAGCGTACATTTTATTTTATTTTAAAATGTCGCCAACAAAACAAGAAACAAAATAAACAACCGTGAAGCTTCCGAGGGCTATAGTGCCACTAACAAAGATAACTACCCACAATGACAGGTGGGAAAAAAGGGCTGCCTAAGTATGATTCCCAAACAGAGACAACGATAGACAGCTGTCCCTGATTGAGAACCATACCCGGCCAAAACATAGAAACACAAAATCATAGAAGTAAAGGACATATAATGCCCACCCAAATCACACCCTGACCAAACCAAAAAGAGACATAAAAAAGGCTCTCTAAGGTCAGGGCGTGACAGACGATTAGGCTTGGCACACAGTCTGCGTTCCAATTCATCCCAAAGGTGTTTGATGGGGTTGAGGTCACGGTTCTCTGCAGGCTAGTCAAGTTCTTCCACACCGATCTCGGCAAACCATTTCTATATGGACCTCGATTTGTGCACAGGGGTATTGTCACGCTGAAACAGGAAAGGGCTTTCCCCAAACTATTGCCACAAAGATTGAAGAACAGAATCGTCTAGAATGTCATTGTACGCTGTAGCTTTAAGATTTCCCTTCACTAAAACTAAGGGGCCTAGCCCGAACCATGAAAAACAGCCCCTGACCATTATTCCTCCTCCACCAAACTTTACAGTTGGCACTATGCAATGGGGCAGGTAGCGTTCTCCCATCATCCGCCAAAACCAGATTCGTCCATCGGACTGCCAGATGGTGAAGCTCTCTCTCTTTCTCTCTCACTCACTCACTCACTCACTCACTCACTCACTCACTCACTCACTCACTCACTCACTCACTCACTCACTCACTCACTCACTCACACACACACACACACACACACACACACACACACACACACACACACACACACACACACACACACACACACACACACACACACACACACACACACACACACACACACACACACACACACACACACCCTGTCTGTCTTTAGATTATTGTCTCATTGTTAAATTATGCATGACACATACCGGAGAACAGGCGGACAGAACAGTCACAAACAGAGCTAACGGGATGGAGGGATGTCTACTTTTCTTTTTGTCAGGAAGAATAACATCTGCTCTGTGAAATCCCTCTCTCTCAGCAGAGAGATGGCACCAGTCCCACCACCCCCTTCCCTCCTTTCCCCCTTTGCTCCCTCCTTCCCTCCCTGCCTCCCTCCCTCCTTCCTCCTCGCCTACTGTTAAAGACACCTTCTCTAGCAGTGTATCTGTGTCTCTAAACCTCTTGTTCTGTGTGTGCATGTCTTCATGCTTCCCCTGTGTCACGAACACATCTTACTCTTACGTAATGGCAGTGTGTATGTCTAGCTGTCTGTCTCTATGTGTCTTTTGTGTCACAAACACACATCTCACATTATGATTGAAAGCTATTATCGTGTAGTATTCTTTCCTTGCATTTAACTTCTCTTCCACGAACTGGTTCAATGTTGCTCAATGGTCTGTCTAAAGCACAGTCAGCCTGAAACCGTGGTTACCAATAGTCATAGTATAAAGATGGCAGGAATGTATGGTTTTGTTCATTGATTGATTTCAGCAGGGTTTGAATTGTCTGGATCCATAGTGAGTGAATATGCCCAGTGTGTGTTAACTTTCATGCACCTGTGTTGGACTGTCTTCAAAATTATCCTTCATAAGATTGTGTTTCATGGATTATGTCCATCATTAACAATCAGTGGTTTCAACAGAGGAGCAGACCAAACTGTGGGAAAAAGCCCAGGGTGCTTATATACAGAATTCACATTATTTGGACTGAAGGGGCCCTGTTGTGTGCGTGTGCATGCGTACTTGCCTGTGTGTTATTGTCTATAAGAGAAACGTGTGAATTATTGCATGATTCATTATATTAAAGTGATGTACTGAAAGCCTCAGCTGGCTGTAGATTTATTTTCTCAAAGTTATTATGGAAACAATTCTCAAACAGTAGCAGAATATCTGATCAGCTCTTGAAATGAACTTCGAGCATGACAAAACTATTTGTGTTATTTTACTGATGACTGCAGAGTAGTACAGAGAGGAGCTTTATCATACATAAAAGGACACACAATCACACACACCGTCGTACAGATACACACATTCCTTCATCACACATACACACACACACAAACATAGACAACGTGATGATGTGCTCATGAAAAATCATCAGGCCATTGTCCAGGGAGATTGTGGAAATTGGATGTCTATCCATGTCCTGAGGACGTCGAGAATTGCCTTCATAATTGGCCATTATGGGCAACAGTGAGTGCTATTCGCATCAAGTAGCTTTGGGGTTTACTACAGCGTTGTGGGTGGAGGATGGTTGTAATTCCATGACTCTGGATCAGAAGGTTGTGTGTTCAATCCCAGTTGTCGACACTGTTTTAAATTTTTGGTTTTAACCCTATCCCAAACCTTAACCCTTACCCTAACCATTTGGAATGAGTGCCTAAACTTAACCCTTAACTTTTAAATTTGACATTTGGAGCATGTTTGAAATTTGATGTTTGGAGAACATTGATTAATGTCTAATTCTGCAGTGAGACTGTGAGAGCTTGTTGCATTGTCTATACAGTATGCCGTGTAGGGGACTACTGAGGTACATATGTAAGACCTTAATTTGATCACTCTATTGTTGCTGAGAATTCAAGGTTTAAAAAGGCTTCTAAAGTTCGTTATTTCCACCTTAAAATGTCAGACTTGATTTGCCCTAACAAAAAATGTATGAACCCCTACAAAAAATGTCAATTAATTATAATCCACATAATTATTCACATTTCCTGTTGCTACTGGATTATTTTCCTGCTGTAGCAAACTGGCTCAATTTAAGATCCAAAATCTGTACTCCACACTTCTTTTCAGAAGACATAAATAAACTCAGCCAACCAAGAAACTCCCTTAATAGCTGCATGCTGTGGATGTGGCCCTAGTAGGGTGCCATTTGGGAAGCAGACTACATGCAGACTATATTCTCTCACACTCTAACTTCTAAGAAACTACCATTCCACCAAAACTTGAAACATGAGTGATGGTGAAACTTCAATGTTTAATGAATGGAAATAAGTTTTTTTTTTAGGTACTGAATTGTACAGTAGACCATTTGTTGTCAATTATTATATTACCATAGATTCGCTATCTTGAATTGTATACAACGCAGATGTGTATACTACACATCTGTACGTATACAATGTCAGTTTGGCATAGAGGAAAGGGTGGAGCTGGGACATCTGGCTTTCTTATGTCACTGCCTTATCCACTTGTTGTCATAGCGTAAACATCCCCCAGACACAAAATAGCAGCTAGCAAGATGGAGATCACGGAGGTTATTTCCAGCCAGGTCAGGATTAGACTTCCATCTATGTTTGAGGACGTCGGGAGATGATTCAGAAACTGGCCACTAGGGGAACAGTGTTACCTTCAAGTAGATTTTGGTTTTGCTAGGGCGTTGTGGCCAATGTAGAAGGTTGCATGTTTGAATCCAGCGATATAAAAGTTGTTTTTCAGATTTGTTGTTTTAAGCCTATCCCAAAGCTTCATAACCATTCAGAGTTAATGCCTAAAGTTAACGTTAAACACAAAATTTGACGTTTGAAAAACATGGGTAAACGTCTAATTCTGACCTGAGACTGTGAGAGCTTGTTGGCTAGTTTGCATCAAATATTGACACTAAAACCACTACAAAGGTTTTGCCTTGGTATTTATTTATTTTTTTTTTATTTCACCTTTATTTAACCAGGTAGGCTAGTTGAGAACAAGTTCTCATTTGCAACTGCGACCTGGCCAAGATAAAGCATAGCAGTGTGAACAGACAACACAGAGTTACACATGGAGTAAACAATAAACAAGTCAATAACATGGTAGAAAAAAGAGAATCTATATACAATGTGTGCAAAAGGCATGAGGTAGGCAATAAATCGAATAATTACAATTTAGCAGATTAACACTGGAGTGATAAATCATCAGATGATCATGTGCAAGAAGAGATACTGGTGTGCAAAAGAGCAGAAAAGTAAATAAATAAAAGCAGTATGGGGGGTGAGGTAGGTAAATTGGGTGGGTAGTTTACAGATGGACTATGTACAGCTGCAGCGATCGGTTAGCTGCTCGGATAGCAGATTTTTAAAGTTGTTGAGGGAGATAAAAGTCTCCAACTTCAGAGATTTTTGCAATTCGTTCCAGTCGCAGGCAGCAGAGAACTGGAAGGAAAGGCGTCCAAATGAGGTTTTGGCTTTAGGGATGATCAGTGAGATACACCTGCTGGAGCGCGTGCTGCGGGTGGGTGTAGCCATCGTGACCAGTGAACTGAGATAAGGCGGCACTTTACCTAGCATAGCCTTGTAGATGACCTGGAGCCAGTGGGTCTGACGACGAACATGTAGCGAGGGCCAGCCGACTAGGGCATACAGGTCGCAGTGGTGGGTCGTATAAGGTGCTTTAGTAACAAAACGAATGGCACTGTGATAAACTGCATCCAGTTTGCTGAGTAGAGTATTGGAAGCTATTTTGTAGATGACATCGCCGAAGTCGAGGATCGGTAGGATAGTCAGTTTTACTAGGGTAAGTTTGGCGGCGTGAGTGAAGGAGGCTTTGTTGCGGAATAGAAAGCCGATTCTTGATTTGATTTTGGATTGGAGATGTTTGATATGAGTCTGGAAGGAGAGTTTGCAGTCTAGCCAGACACCTAGGTACTTATAGATGTCCACATATTCTAGGTCGGAACCGTCCAGGGTGGTGATGCTAGTCGGGCGTGCGGGTGCAGGCAGCGAACGGTTGAAAAGCATGCATTTGGTTTTACTAGCGTTTAAGAGCAGTTGGAGGCCACGGAAGGAGTGTTGTATGGCATTGAAGCTCGTTTGGAGGTTAGATAGCACAGTGTCCAAGGAAGGGCCGGAAGTATATAGAATGGTGTCGTCTGCGTAGAGGTGGATCAGGGAATCGCCCGCAGCAAGAGCAACATCATTGATGTATACAGAGAAAAGAGTCGGCCCGAGAATTGAACCCTGTGGTACCCCCATAGAGACTGCCAGAGGACCGGACAACATGCCCTCCGATTTGACACACTGAACTCTGTCTGCAAAGTAGTTGGTGAACCAGGCAAGGCAGTCATTAGAAAAACCGAGGCTACTGAGTCTGCCGATAAGAATATGGTGATTGACAGAGTCGAAAGCCTTGGCCAGGTCGATGAAGACGGCTGCACAGTAATGTCTTTTATCGATGGCGGTTATGATATCGTTTAGTACCTTGAGCGTGGCTGAGGTGCACCCGTGACCGGCTCGGAAACCGGATTGCACAGCGGAGAAGGTACGGTGGGATTCGAGATGGTCAGTGATCTGTTTGTTGACTTGGCTTTCGAAGACCTTAGATAGGCAGGGCAGGATGGATATAGGTCTGTAACAGTTTGGGTCCAGGGTGTCTCCCCCTTTGAAGAGGGGGATGACCGCGGCAGCTTTCCAATCCTTGGGGATCTCAGATGATACGAAGGAGAGGTTGAACAGGCTGGCAATAGGGGGTGCGACAATGGCGGCGGACAGTTTCAGAAATAGGGGGTCCAGATTGTCAAGCCCAGCTGATTTGTATGGGTCCAGGTTTTCCAGCTCTTTCAGAACATCTGCTATCTGGATATGGGTAAAGGAGAAGCTGGGGAGGCTTGGGCGAGTAGCAGCGGGGGGGGCGGGGCTGTTGGCCAAGGTTGGAGTCGCCAGGAGGAAGGCATGGCCAGCCATTGAGAAATGTTTGTTGAAGTTTTCGATTATCACGGACTTATCAGTGGTGACCGTGTTACCTAGCCTCAGTGCAGTGGGGAGCTGGGAGGAGGTGCTCTTGTTTTCCATGGACTTTACAGTATCCCAGAACTTTTTGGAGTTAGAGCTACAGGATGCAAATTTCTGCTTGAAAAAGCTGGCCTTTGCTTTCCTGACTGACTGCGTGTATTGGTTCCTGACTTCCCTGAACAGTTGCATATCGCGGGGGCTCTTCGATGCTATTGCAGTTCGCCACAGGATGTTTTTGTGCTGGTCGAGGGCAGTCAGGTCTGGAGTGAACCAAGGGCTATATCTGTTCTTGGTTCTGCATTTTTTGAACGGAGCATGCTTGTCTAATATGGTGAGGAAGTAACTTTTAAAGAATGACCAGGCATCCTCAACTGACGGGATGAGGTCAATATCCTTCCAGGGTACCCGGGCCAGGTCGATTAGAAAGGCCTGCTCGCAGAAGTGTTTTAGGGAGCGTTTGACAGTGATGAGGGGTGGTCGTTTGACCGCGGACCCGTGGCGGATACAGGCAATGAGGCAGTGATCGCTGAGATCTTGATTGAAGACAGCAGAGGTGTATTTGGAGGGCAGGTTGGTCAGGATAATGTCTATTAGGGTGCCCATGTTTACGGATTTAGGGTTGTACCTGGTGGGTTCCTTGATGATTTGTGTGAGATTGAGGGCATCAAGCTTGGATTGTAGGACTTCCGGGGTGTTAAGCATATCCCAGTTTAGGTCACCTAACAGAACAAACTCTGAAGCTAGATGGGGAGCGATCAATTCACAGATGGTGTCCAGGGCACAGCTGGGAGCTGAGGGGGGTAGGTAGCAGGCGTCAACAGTGAGAGACTTATTTCTGGAGAGATTAATTTTTAAAATTAGAAGTTCGAACTGTTTGGGCATAGACCTGGAAAGTATGACAGAACTTTGCAGGCTATCTCTGCAGTAGATTGCAACTCCTCCCCCTTTGGCAGTTCTATCTTGACGGAAAGTGTTATAGTTGGGTATGGAAATCTCAGAATTTTTGGTGGCCTTCCTAAGCCAGGATTCGGACACGGCAAGGACATCAGGGTTGGCAGAGTGTGCTAAAGCGGTGAGTAAGTCAAACTTAGGGAGGAGGCTTCTGATGTTGACATGCATGAGGCCAAGGCTTTTTCGATCACAGAAGTCAACAAATGAGGGTGACTGGGGACATGCAGGGCCTGGGTTTACCTCCACATCACCCGAGGAACAGAGGAGTAGTAGGATGAGGGTGCGGCTAAAGGCTATCAAAACTGGTCGCCTAGAGCGTTGGGGACAAAGAATAAAAGGAGCAGATTTATGGGCGTGGTAGAATAGATTCTGGGCATAATGTGCAGACAGGGGTATGGTGGGGCACGGGTACAGCGGAGGCAAGCCCAGGCACTGGGTGATGATAAGAGAGGTTGTATCTCTGGACATGCTGGTCTCAATGGGTGAGGTCACCGCATGTGTGGGGGGTGGGACAAAGGAGGTATCAGAGGTACGGAGAGTGGAACTACGGGGTCCATTGCAAACCAAAACAATGATAATGATAACTAGCCTGAACAACAGTATGCAAGGCATATTGATATTTGAGAGAGACATACAATAAGGCATAAAGTGATTGCAGGTCTTGATTGGGAGAGCTAGCTAAAACAACAGGTAAGATAACAGCAGCAATAACAGGGTGCTAGTCGAACACAGCAACAACAGGTAAAAATGGCGACGACTAGGCAGAGAGGGTCGGATTAACTACACACAGATCCTGAGTTAAAGCACAGAGCCGACAGATAAAACACAAATAAACAGAATGGAGTACCGTGAATTAATGGACAGTCAAGCAGGCATCAGCTATGTAGCCAAGTGATCATAGTGTCCAGGGGGCAGCCGTAGATGGAGCAGGGAGGCCTCCACTAAGCTAGCACGCGGCGTTTAAAGTTAGTAGCCCGGGGGGTGGTCTGCTCAGACGGAGGGGGTCTGCTCAGACGTGGTCGTGTCGACAGAGAATCCAAGCCGGATGGCGATGGCGAAAGAGAGGTTGTGAATTGTAGAATTGTGTTTGCTAACTGGTGCTAGCTTCGTGGCAGTGGCGCTAGCTGCGCTAGCTGCAAGCTAGCTGTGAGGATCAGAAGTAGTGGCTCAGGGATTACGGCAGGAATCCGGCGTTGTTGTCGAGAGACAGTCCGATGCTGGTAAATTGGTGAGTAATATCCAGGCTAATAACAGGGCTGGTGTCTGTGCAGAAGGTAAAAGCTGCTAGCAGCGGCAAAAAATGGCTAAATTAGCTTGTAGCTGATTTAGACCAGTTGTGATGGATTGGCAGGGCTCTGTGTCGGCAAAAAAAAGGTCCAGTCCAATTGGCAAAAGAGGTATTGTAGCCCAAGAATTCGCTGGTAGACCTCTTCGGCTAGCCGGCAGATGGGCCTAGCTCGAGGCTAGCTCAAGGCTAACTGGTGCTTGCTTCGGGACAGAGGTGTTAGCGAGTAGTAGCCACTCGGTTGCAGCTAGCTAGCTGTGATGATACGGTGTAATTGTCCAGAGCTTGCGTCAGGAATCCGGTGATGTGGTAGAGAAAAAGCAGTCCTATATGCTCTGGGTTGATATCGCGCTTGCAGACTGGCAGGTATTGGCCCGAGCTGAAGCTGGCTGTGTCCGAGTTAAGGGTGAAGACCGCAGCAGTGGCTAACTGACTACTAGCTAGTAGCTAGTTATCTGGCTAGCTTCTGATTGGGGTTACGGTTCTAAAGTATAAAAAAATAGCAGGTCCGTACCACATTGGGTGAGGCGGAATGTAGGAATGTATATTCAGTTCCTAGATGGAAAGTGAAATTAAAATATATAAAAAAATACGAGGACTATTTACACGGGACAAGACATACACACGTTCGACTGCTACGCCATCTTGGATGTATTGAATCGCATACACACACACACACTTCTGTATACATCTGGCCTTTCTTTGGACACTGTGTTAACAAACATCCAAACGAGCTTCAATGCCATACAACACTCCTTCCGTGGCCTCCAACTGCTCTTAAATGCTAGTTAAACTAAATGCATGCTCTTCAACCATTCGCTGCCCACACCCACCCGCCTGAATAGCATCACTACCCTGGACGGTTCTGACTTAGAATATGAGGACAACTACAAATACCTAGGTGTCTGGCTAGACTATAAACTCTCCTTCCAGACTCATACTAAGCATCTCCAATCCAAAATTAAATCTGGAATCGGCTTCCTATTTCACAACAAAGCCTCCTTCACTCACGCTGCCAAACATACCCTCGTAAAACTGACTATCCTACCAATCCTCGACTTCGGCGATGTCATTTACAAAATATCCTCCAAAACTGTACTCAGCAATCTGGATGCAGTCTATCACAGTGCCATCCGTTTTATCACCAAAGCCCCATATACCACCCACCACTGCGACCTGTATGCTCTCGTCGGCTGGCCCTTGCTACATATTCGTCGCAAACCCACTGGCTCCAGGTCATCTATAAGTCTCTGCTAGGTAAAGCCCCGCCTTATGTCAGCTCACTGGTCACCATAACAACACCCACCCGTAGCACGCGCTCCAGCAGGTATATCTCACTGTCATCCCCAAAGCTAACACCTCCTTTGGCCGCCTTTCCTTCCAGTTCTCTGCTGCCAATGACTGGAACGAATTGCAAAAATCGCTGAAGTTGGAGACTTATACAGTGGGGAGAACAAGTATTTGATACACTGACAATTTTGCAGGTTTTCCTACTTACAAAGCATGTAGAGGTCTGTAATTTTTATCATAGGTACACTTCAACTGTGAGAGAAGGAATCTAAAACAAAAATCCAGAAAATCACATTGTATGATTTTTAAGTGATTCATTTGCATTTTATTGCATGACATAAGTATTTGATACGTCAGAAAAGCAGAACTTTATATTTGGTACAGAAACCTTTGTTTGCAATTACAGAGATCATACGTTTCCTGTAGTTCTTGACCAGGTTTGCACACACTGCAGCAGGAATTTTGGCCCACTCCTCCATACAGACCTTCTCCAGATCCTTCAGGTTTCGGGGCTGTCGCTGGGCAATACGGACTTTCAGCTCCCTCCAAAGATTTTCTATTGGGTTCAGGTCTGGAGACTGGCTAGGCCACTCCAGGACCTTGAGATGCTTCTTACGGAGCCACTCCTTAGTTGCCCTGGCTGTGTGTTTCAGGTCGTTGTCATTCTGAAAGACCCAGCCACGACCCATCTTCAATGCTCTTACTGAGGGAAGGAGGTTGTTGGCCAAGATCTCGCAATACATGGCCCCATCCATCCTCCCCTCAATACGGTGCAGTCGTCCTGTCCCCTTTGCAGAAAAGCATCCCCAAAGAATGATGTTTCCACCTCCATGCTTCACGGTTGGGATGGTGTTCTTGGGGTTGTACTCATCCTTCTATTCCTCCAAACACGGCGAGTGGAGTTTAGAGCAAAAAGCTCTATTTTTGTCTCATCAGACCACATGACCTTCTCCCATTCCTCCTCTGGATCATCCAGATGGTCATTGGCAAACTTCAGACGGGCCTGGACATGCGCTGGCTTGAGCAGGGGGACCTTGCGTGCGCTGCAGGATTTTAATCCATGACGGCGTAGTGTGTTACTAATGGTTTTCTTTGAGACTGTGGTCCCAGCTCTCTTCAGGTCATTGACCAGGTCCTGCCGTGTAGTTCTGGGCTGATCCCTCACATTCCTCATGATCATTGATGCCCCACGAGGTGAGATCTTGCATGGAGCCCCAGACCGAGGGTGATTGACCGTCATCTTGAACTTCTTCCATTTTCTAATAATTGTGCCAACAGTTGTTGCCTTCTCACCAAGCTGCTTGGCTATTGTCCTGTAGCCCATCCCAGCCTTGTACAGGTCTACAATTTATCCCTGATGTCCTTACACAGCACTCTGGTCTTGGCCATTGTGGAGAGGTTGGAGTCTGTTTGATTGAGTGTGTGGACAGGTGTCTTTTATACAGGTAACGAGTTCAAACAGGTGCAGTTAATACAGGTAATGAGTGGAGAACAGGAGGGCTTCTTAAAGAAAAACTAACAGGTCTGTGAGAGCCGGAATTCTTACTGGTTGGTAGGTGATCAAATACTTATGTCATGCAATAAAATGCAAATTAATTACTTAAAAATCATACAATGTGATTTTCTGGATTTTTGTTTTAGATTCCGTCTCTCACAGTTGAAGTGTACCTATGATAAAAATGACAGACCTCTACATGCTTTGTAAGTAGGAAAACCTGCAAAATCGGCAGTGTATCAAATACTTGTTCTCCCCACTGTATCTATCTCCCTCACTAACTTTAAGCATCAGCTATCTGAGCAGCTTACTGATCGCTGCAGCTGTACATAGCCCATCTGTAAATAGCCCATCCAACTACCTACCTCATCCCCATATTGTTTTTATTTACTTTTTTGCTCTTTTGCACACCAGTATTTCTACTTGCACATCATCATCTGCACATCTATCACTCCAGTGTTAATTAGCTAAATTGTAATTACTTCGCTACTATGGCCGATTTATTGCCTTACCTCCTTACTCCATTTGCACACACTGTATATAGATTTTTATATAGTGTTATTGACTGTACTTTTGTTTATCCCATGTGTAATTCTGTGTTGTTGTTTTTTGTCTCACTGCTTTGCTTTATCTTGGCCAGGTCGCAGTTGTAAATGAGAACTTGTTCTCAACTGGCCTGCCTGGTTAAATAAACGTGAAAAAAATATATAAATACTTTAAAAAAACACATGAAAAAAATCACTTGAAGAGAACGTGAAGAAAGACTTGATTGTCGAACATGTGTGAACAAAATATTAACAAAATTCACATGTAAAACATTAAAACAAGTGAGACACATGGTTTTCAGACATGTTATATTTCACATACATTTTTCACATGTGAAAAAAAAATTACTTAAAAATAAAAGTTGCTCCAAACGTCAAATTTCGAAGAGTTTTTGTTGCTCCTGCTGCCCTGTATCTTTCCATTTCTCCAAACATAAAATGTGGTTAAGGTAAGGGTTAAGGTTTGGGATAGGGTTAAAACATTACATTTAGGCACTCATTCCGAATGGTTAAGGTAAGGGTTAAGGTTTGGGATAGGGTTAAAACATTACATTTAGGCACTCATTCCGAATGGTTAAGATAAGGGTTAAGGTTTGGGATAGGGTTAAAACATTACATTTAGGCACTCATTCAGAATGGTTAAGGTAAGGGTTAAGGTTTGGGATAGGGTTAAAACTTTACATTTAGGCACTCATTCAGAATGGTTAAGGTAAGGATTAAGGTTTGGGATAGGATTAAAACATTACAATTAGGCACTCATTCAGAATGGTTAAGGTAAGGGTTAAGGTTTGGGATAGGATTAAAACATTACAATTAGGCACTAATTCAGAATGGTTAAGGTAAGGATTAAGGTTTGGGATAGGATTAAAACATTACAATTAGGCACTAATTCAGAATGGTTAAGGTAAGGGTTAAGGTTTGGGATAGGATTAAAACATTACAATTAGGCACTAATTCAGAATGGTTAAGGTAAGGGTTAAGGTTTGGGATAGGATTAAAACATTACAATTAGGCACTAATTCAGAATGGTTAAGGTAAGGATTAAGGTTTGGGATAGGATTAAAACATTACAATTAGGCACTAATTCAGAATGGTTAAGGTAAGGGTTAAGGTTTGGGATAGGATTAAAACATTACAATTAGGCACTAATTCAGAATGGTTAAGGTAAGGATTAAGGTTTGGGATAGGATTAAAACATTACAATTAGGCACTAATTCAGAATGGTTAAGGTAAGGATTAAGGTTTGGGATAGGATTAAAACATTACAATTAGGCACTAATTCAGAATGGTTAAGGTAAGGATTAAGGTTTGGGATAGGATTAAAACATTACAATTAGGCACTAATTCAGAATGGTTAAGGTAAGGGTTAAGGTTTGGGATAGGATTAAAACATTACAATTAGGCACTAATTCAGAATGGTTAAGGTAAGGGTTAAGGTTTGGGATAGGATTAAAACATTACAATTAGGCACTAATTCAGAATGGTTAAGGTAAGGGTTAAGGTTTGGGATAGGATTAAAACATTACAATTAGGCACTAATTCAGAATGGTTAAGGTAAGGGTTAAGGTTTGGGATAGGATTAAAACATTACAATTAGGCACTAATTCAGAATGGTTAAGGTAAGGGTTAAGGTTTGGGGTAGGATTAAAACATTACAATTAGGCACTAATTCAGAATGGTTAAGGTAAGGGTTAAGGTTTGGGATAGGATTAAAACATTACAATTAGGCACTAATTCAGAATGGTTAAGGTAAGGGTTAAGGTTTGGGATAGGATTAAAACATTACAATTAGGCACTAATTCAGAATGGTTAAGGTAAGGGTTAAGGTTTGGGATAGGATTAAAACATTACAATTAGGCACTAATTCAGAATGGTTAAGGTAAGGGTTAAGGTTTGGGATAGGATTAAAACATTACAATTAGGCACTAATTCAGAATGGTTAAGGTAAGGGTTAAGGTTTGGGATAGGATTAAAACATTACAATTAGGCACTAATTCAGAATGGTTAAGGTAAGGGTTAAGGTTTGGGATAGGATTAAAACATTACAATTAGGCACTAATTCAGAATGGTTAAGGTAAGGGTTAAGGTTTGGGATAGGATTAAAACATTACAATTAGGCACTAATTCAGAATGGTTAAGGTAAGGGTTAAGGTTTGGGATAGGATTAAAACATTACAATTAGGCACTAATTCAGAATGGTTAAGGTAAGGGTTAAGGTTTGGGATAGGATTAAAACATTACAATTAGGCACTAATTCAGAATGGTTAAGGTAAGGGTTAAGGTTTGGGATAGGATTAAAACATTACAATTAGGCACTAATTCAGAATGGTTAAGGTAAGGGTTAAGGTTTGGGATAGGATTAAAACATTACAATTAGGCACTAATTCAGAATGGTTAAGGTAAGGATTAAGGTTTGGGATAGGATTAAAACATTACAATTAGGCACTAATTCAGAATGGTTAAGGTAAGGATTAAGGTTTGGGATAGGATTAAAACATTACAATTAGGCACTAATTCAGAATGGTTAAGGTAAGGATTAAGGTTTGGGATAGGATTAAAACATTACAATTAGGCACTAATTCAGAATGGTTAAGGTAAGGGTTAAGGTTTGGGATAGGATTAAAACATTACAATTAGGCACTAATTCAGAATGGTTAAGGTAAGGGTTAAGGTTTGGGATAGGATTAAAACATTACAATTAGGCACTAATTCAGAATGGTTAAGGTAAGGGTTAAGGTTTGGGATAGGATTAAAACATTACAATTAGGCACTAATTCAGAATGGTTAAGGTAAGGGTTAAGGTTTGGGATAGGATTAAAACATTACAATTAGGCACTAATTCAGAATGGTTAAGGTAAGGATTAAGGTTTGGGATAGGATTAAAACATTACAATTAGGCACTAATTCAGAATGGTTAAGGTAAGGGTTAAGGTTTGGGATAGGATTAAAACATTACAATTAGGCACTAATTCAGAATGGTTAAGGTAAGGGTTAAGGTTTGGGATAGGATTAAAACATTACAATTAGGCACTAATTCAGAATGGTTAAGGTAAGGGTTAAGGTTTGGGATAGGATTAAAACATTACAATTAGGCACTAATTCAGAATGGTTAAGGTAAGGGTTAAGGTTTGGGATAGGATTAAAACATTACAATTAGGCACTAATTCAGAATGGTTAAGGTAAGGGTTAAGGTTTGGGATAGGATTAAAACATTACAATTAGGCACTAATTCAGAATGGTTAAGGTAAGGGTTAAGGTTTGGGATAGGATTAAAACATTACAATTAGGCACTAATTCAGAATGGTTAAGGTAAGGGTTAAGGTTTGGGATAGGATTAAAACATTACAATTAGGCACTAATTCAGAATGGTTAAGGTAAGGGTTAAGGTTTGGGATAGGATTAAAACATTACAATTAGGCACTAATTCAGAATGGTTAAGGTAAGGGTTAAGGTTTGGGATAGGATTAAAACATTACAATTAGGCACTAATTCAGAATGGTTAAGGTAAGGGTTAAGGTTTGGGATAGGATTAAAACATTACAATTAGGCACTAATTCAGAATGGTTAAGGTAAGGATTAAGGTTTGGGATAGGATTAAAACATTACAATTAGGCACTAATTCAGAATGGTTAAGGTAAGGGTTAAGGTTTGGGATAGGATTAAAACATTACAATTAGGCACTAATTCAGAATGGTTAAGGTAAGGGTTAAGGTTTGGGATAGGATTAAAACATTACAATTAGGCACTAATTCAGAATGGTTAAGGTAAGGGTTAAGGTTTGGGATAGGATTAAAACATTACAATTAGGCACTAATTCAGAATGGTTAAGGTAAGGGTTAAGGTTTGGGATAGGATTAAAACATTACAATTAGGCACTAATTCAGAATGGTTAAGGTAAGGGTTAAGGTTTGGGATAGGATTAAAACATTACAATTAGGCACTAATTCAGAATGGTTAAGGTAAGGATTAAGGTTTGGGATAGGATTAAAACATTACAATTAGGCACTAATTCAGAATGGTTAAGGTAAGGGTTAAGGTTTGGGATAGGATTAAAACATTACAATTAGGCACTAATTCAGAATGGTTAAGGTAAGGGTTAAGGTTTGGGATAGGATTAAAACATTACAATTAGGCACTAATTCAGAATGGTTAAGGTAAGGGTTAAGGTTTGGGATAGGATTAAAACATTACAATTAGGCACTAATTCAGAATGGTTAAGGTAAGGGTTAAGGTTTGGGATAGGATTAAAACATTACAATTAGGCACTAATTCAGAATGGTTAAGGTAAGGGTTAAGGTTTGGGATAGGATTAAAACATTACAATTAGGCACTAATTCAGAATGGTTAAGGTAAGGGTTAAGGTTTGGGATAGGATTAAAACATTACAATTAGGCACTAATTCAGAATGGTTAAGGTAAGGGTTAAGGTTTGGGATAGGATTAAAACATTACAATTAGGCACTAATTCAGAATGGTTAAGGTAAGGGTTAAGGTTTGGGATAGGATTAAAACATTACAATTAGGCACTAATTCAGAATGGTTAAGGTAAGGGTTAAGGTTTGGGATAGGATTAAAACATTACAATTAGGCACTAATTCAGAATGGTTAAGGTAAGGGTTAAGGTTTGGGATAGGATTAAAACATTACAATTAGGCACTAATTCAGAATGGTTAAGGTAAGGGTTAAGGTTTGGGATAGGATTAAAACATTACAATTAGGCACTAATTCAGAATGGTTAAGGTAAGGATTAAGGTTTGGGATAGGATTAAAACATTACAATTAGGCACTCATTCAGAATGGTTAAGGTAAGGGTTAAGGTTTGGGATAGGATTAAAACATTACAATTAGGCACTCATTCAGAATGGTTATGGTAAGGGTTAAGGTTTGGGATAGGATTAAAACATTACAATTAGGCACTAATTCAGAATGGTTAAGGTAAGGATTAAGGTTTGGGGGGAAAAAACATAAAATAAAAACATGTGTCCACAGCTGAGATTGAACACACGGCCCTCTGATCCAGAGTCAAAGAATTACAACCATCAGCCACCACTGCCCACAATGCTGAAGACATTTCCGATGTCCAATTTCAATGATCTCCCTGGAAAATATCCAAATGATTTTTCATGAGCACATCGTCACGTTGTGTGTATGTTTTTGTGTGTGTGTTTGTGCGTGCGTGATTGAGTGTGTGTGTCTGTAGAACGCTGTGTGTGATTGTGTCCTTTTATGTATGATAAAGCTCCTCTCTGTACTACTCTGCAGTCATCAGTAAAATAACACAAATAGTTTTGTCATGCTCGAAGTTCATTTCAAGAGCTGATCAGATATGCTGCTACTGTTTGAGAATTGTTTATGTGTAGTAACTAGATATCAGACGTGGTTCTCGGACACATGTTTTCAGATGTTAATTTTTCACTACTCAAACACATGGTTTCCCAACATTTCTAATGTGATATCATAAATTACACGAGTGATTTTGTAACTGGCAGGATAAAAACCTGGGTCTCCCATAGGAAAGGGATACCTAGTCAGTTGCACAACTGAATGCATTTAACCTATATGTGTCTTCCGCATTTAACCCAACCCCTCTGAATCAGCAAGGTGTAGGGGCTGCCTTAATCAACCCCCGGGGAGCAGTTGTTGTTAGGGGTTAACTGCCTTGCTCAAGGGCAGAACAGCAGATTTTTCAAACCTTTCGGTTACTGGCCCAATGCTCTTAACCGCTAGGCTACCTGCCGCCAATATCTTGACCATTCAACCAAGAGGGCCAAAACTAATTTTGAAGTCGCAGGCGGGTGTACCTCATCACATGACCATGAGCAACCATGACAGACTCATGTCAGCTGCACTTTCACATGTGTATTTTCACATTTTAATGTCACCTACACATTTAAACTTTTCCATCTAAATAAAACAGCAATATACTGGCACCAGGAGTTGCCAGCTTAATAATGTAATTTTGCTTTAAAGCAGAGAGTACGTAATATATTTTACAGTACTGTTTTTCTTACCTTACTGTAAAACATATTACAGCATCCCTAGCGTAAATGTACAGGGATGCTGTAATGTTTTACAGTAAGGACAATAGTACTTTGAATTACAGCATCTCTGCTGCATCTACACCAAACCCTAGCTAACTAATAAAACGTAATTAATAACACATTACTATAGCCTACACAACCAGACTCACAACAACTACCTTTCTTTCTGGGCCACAAAATGTTTACCTACTACTGGTAAATTGAACAGGTTTAGCTAATACACACACACACACACACACACACACACACACACACACACACACACACACACACACACACACACACACACACACACACACACACACACACACACACACACACACACACACACACACACACACACACACACACACACCTCACACACTTTTGAATTTACATTTTCTGTCGTTGAGGAGTGCCAACCTCTCAGGGAGTCAGGGTCGTAACGGCAGCCCTGCGCCCGTCTACCCGTGACCACGGAAAAATGTTGCCGATCCGCCACACGGTTATCATAACAACCCAGCTGTTAGCCTCATAACCACGATCATAACCACAACACACAGGAGAGGGGTACACCTCACTATACCGCCCTCAGTCAATCCCCAATAATACATTCAGGACACCCCCCCCTCTCTTTCGAAGACTCTCTCAGATCAGACTGTCTCACTCTCTCTCTCAATTCAATTCAATTCAATTCAAGGAGCTTTATTGGCATGGGAAACATATGTTTATGCAAGTGAAATGGATAAACAAAAGTGAAATAAACAAAAAAAAGTGAACAGTAAATATTATATTCACAAGTTCCAAAATGATAGAGACATCTCAAATGTCATATTATGTCTATATGCAGTGTACGATGTGCACATCTTTAAAGTGACAAGAAAAACTCACTGGCTGAATTTTTCTTGTCACAAATCTTACTGCTTTGATTGCACACTGTGGTATTTCACCCAAAATATGATTTGTTTTCTAATTATTTGTGGATGTAATCTGAGGGAAAAATGTGTCTCTAATATGGTCATACATTTGGCAGGAGGTTAGGAAGTATAGCTCAGTTTCCACCTCATTTTGTGGGCAGTGTGCACATAGACGGTCGTCTCTTGAAAGCCAGGTCTGTCTACGGTGACATTTCTCAATAGCAAGGCTATACTCACGGAGTCTGTACATAGTCAAAGCTTTCCTTAAGTTTGGGTCAGTGGCAGTGGTCAGGTATTCTACCAATGTGTACTCTCTGTTTAGGGCCAAATAGTTTGCATTCTAGTTTGCTCTGTTTTTTTTTAATTCTTTCCAATGTGTCAAGTAATTATCTTTTTGTTTTCTCATGATTTGGTTGGGTCTAATTGTGTTGCTGTCCTGGGTTCCTGTGGGGTCTGTTTGTGTTTGTGAACAGATCCCCAGGACCAGCTTGCTTAGGGGACTCTTCTCCAGGTTCATCTCTCTGTAGGTGATGGCTTTGTTTTTGGAAGGTTTGGGAATCGCTTCCTTTTAGGTGGTTGTAGAATTGCATGTCTCTTTTCTGGATTTTGATAAATAGCAGTTATCGACTTAATTGTTCTCTGCATGCATTATTTGGTGTTTTACATTGTACACGGAGGATATTTTTGCAGAATTCTGCATGCTTAGTCTCAATTTGGTGTTTGTTCCAGTTTGTGAATTCTTGGTTGGTGAGTAGAGCCCAGACCTCACAACCATAAAGGGCAATGGGCTCTATAACTAATTCAAATATTTTTTTGCCAGCTCCTAATTGGTATGTCAAACGTTATGTTCCCTTTGATGGCATAGAAGGCCCTTCTTGCCGTGTCTCTTAGATCGTTCACAGCTCTGTGGAAGTTACCTGTGGCACTGATGTGTAGGCCGAGGTATGTATCGATTTTGCATGCTCTAGAACAATGGTGTCTAGATGGAATTTGTATTTGTGATCCTGGCAACTGGACCTTTTTTGGAAGACCATTTTTTATGTCTGACTGAGATTCTCTCTCTCTCTCTCTTTCTGCTTGACTCTGTAGCACCTCTCTCCACCTATCAGCCCAGATCAGTGGTATACATAGTCCCCCTCTTTAAAAACAACACCAAACACACAGAAATACAAAACAAGGACAACATAGAACACCAGACATAGAATGCCCACCCAAACTCGCGCCCTGACCCACCAAAATAGAGACATAAAAAGGATATCTATGGTCAGGGCGTGACAAAAACTTTATAGCCTACTTTTTATTTGTTTTTAGGCCACATTCCTAAAATAATAATTGTCCACTTCACGGTTCAGCTGTCAGAGATTTAAGCACTAAATGTGTCAGGGCATTGCATGCATAGGCCTATAGGCTTAGGTGTCCACTGTATGATATAAATATTAAAATAAATACTGGATATATATACACCATATATACAAAAGTATGTGGACACTTCTTCAAATTTGTGGATTTGTCTATTTCCGCCACACCCGTTGCTGACAGGTGCATAGAATCGAGCACACAGCCATGCAATTTCCATAGACACACATTGGCAGTAGTAGGCCACACAAGCTCACAGAATGGGACCGCTGAGTGCTGAAGCACGTAAAGCTTAATAATCATCTGTCCACAGTTGCAACACTCACTAGGGAGTTCTAAACTGCCTCTGGAAGCAACATCAGCACAAGAACTGTTCGTCGGAAGCTTCATAAAAAGGGTTTCCATGGCCGAGCAGCTGCACACAAGCCTAAGATCCCCATGCGCAATGCCAAGCCTTGGCTGGAGTAGTGTACAGCTTGCCGCCATTGGACTCTTGAGCAGTGGAAATGCGTTCTCTAGAGTGATGAATCACGCTTCACCATCTGGCAGTCCAACAGATGAATCTGGGTTTGGCGGATGCCAGGAGAACACTACTTGCCCCAATGCCCCATGCACAAATCAAGTTCTATACAAAAATGGTTTAAGAGATCGGTGTGGAAGAACTTGACTGGCCTGCACAGAGCCCTGACGTCAACCCCATCAAACACCTTTGGGATGAACGCCGACAGTGAGCCAGGCCTAATCGCCCAACATCAGTGCCCGACCTTACTAATGCTCTTGTGGCTGAATGGAAGCAAGTCCCCGCAGCAATGTTGCAACATCTAGTGGAAAGCCTTCCCAGGAGAGTGGAGGCTGTATTAGCAGCAAAGGAGAGACCAACTCCATATTAATGCCCATGATTTTGGAATCAGATGTTCTATGAGCAGGTGTCCACATAATTTTGGTCATGTAGTGCATATATAAAGGAAGAGAAGCATAGGCCTAACCCCAGAGAGATACAGAGAAATAGAGATATGCTGGTGGCATGCTATGACACCGACATACATTTCTTTGTCAGATGGCTACTGCATCTGCGGTACAGATTTAAATGTACAGAAGAGGCTAATTTGTTAATTTTTAATCAGAATATTTTGTATTAAGATAAACATTATGTTGTTAGATTATAGCAGTAACTCTGTTAGGCCTGAAACAGTCTTCATCACCTCAAGTTCAACTGTCAGGGGCGCACTGCCTTCATATCATAGACCTGCAGTTGCTAAAGCCTAATAATAGCCACACCACACGTTTCTGAACTTCATTAGAGTAATATCAAAAGTCAGTCAAGCCATTGTTTATATGGAAAATACGAGCAGAAGAGTGAATGTAAAGCAGGGAATAAATACACCACCCTCCCTTGTGCCCAACAAAAAAACACAACCCTCCCCTATTAACTCAAAACGGTCTGTTTGGCCATGATTTGGCCAAACAGTAACATCCTGATACTTGCATGAAAGTGTTTGCCTGGCCCCTGCTCTCCCTGTGCGCTTTGAGTAGCCAAGATGGAAAGAAGGGGAGGAAGAGAAAGAATCTTTATTTTTGTTCAACATTTCAAAATGCAATCACAAGAAATAACTGTAGCTAGGCTACTGATGTGGTTTTGGTTTCGAATTTCTCCTTCCTTTGATTAGCCCCAAGTGAATAAGCCCTTGTCAGGGGTAGGCAACCCTAGTCCTGGAGTGGCAGGCACTTGATTTAACTGACCTGTAAGACCTGGTGTCCCATTTAGTGTGACTCACCACCTCCATTCGGTCTTATGTAGCAACATTTGAGTTTCATTTTTTTTTATACATTGGATAAAAGTAGAGATTCAGAGCTACAAAATGGTATATCATAACACTGCATTTTTAAGGAACAACAGGAAAGTAATACTTTGAAAGTTGATACACTTGTAAACTCACTTTTGAGAAAAGGGCCTTTGAATGTTTTGGTACCTACTAGAGAGCTCTCCTTTGTCTACACCCATTCAGCATTGTTCACACACTAAGGCAGCCCCACCCATCTCTTTAAGGATTCACATGAGGTCATGTGCTAAAGACTAAAAGTGGTAGTAGCCTACAATAAGGAGAAATTCCAGGTAAACAGAAAGTGTTCAGATAAAAATAGATGACACTCACACAGACACACTTGTCTAAATTGATGGGTCATGTGAAAGAAATGCTATCCCCACCTATACCCCCAGCCACATCCAGTGGTGGAAAAAGTACTAAATTGTCATACTTGAGTAAAAGTATAAATCATTTCAAATTCCTTATACCAGACAGCACAATTGTATTTAAGACAAATAGCCAGGGGTACAATGTACTTAAGTATCAAAAGTAAAAGTAAAAATATAAACAATTTAAACTTCCTTATATTAAGCAAACCAGACAGCACAATTGTAATATTTTTTATTGATGGATAGGCAGGGGCACACTCCAACACTCAGACATAATTTACTATTGAAGCATTTATGTTTAGTGAGTCTACCAGATCAGAGTGTCACACCCTGATCTGTTTCACCTGTCCTTGTGCTTGTCTCCACCCCCTCCAGGTGTCACCCATCTTCCCCTGGGTATTTATACCTGTGTTTGTCTGTGCCAGTTTTTGTCTTCTTTTGTCAAGTCAACCATCGTGTTATGCCGTGCTCCTGCTTTTCAACTTTTCTCTGGTTTTTGCTAGTCCTCCCAGTTTTGACCCTTGCCTGCCTTGACTCTGAACCTGCTTGTCTGACCATACTGCCTGCTCTGATCGTGAGCCTGGCTGCCACTCTGTACCTCTTGGACTCTGACCTTATGATCTTTTGCCTGTCCATGACCATTCTCTTACCTGTCCCTTGGATTATAATAAATATCAGTGACTCGAACCATCTGCCTCCCGTGTCTGCATCTGGGTTTCGCCCTGTGCCCTTATACAGAGGCAGTATGGATGACCAGGGATGTTCTCTTGATAAGTGTTTGAATTGGACAATTTTTATGTCAAAATGTAGCAAATACTTTTGGGTGTCAAGGAAAATATATGGAGTAAAAAGTACATTATTTTCTTTACGAATGTAGTGAAGTAAAAGTTGCCAAAAATATAAATATTAAAGTAATGTACAGATACCACAAACTACTTTAAATTATTTTTACATTAGCATACTTTATATACTGTTACACATGCACTTATCACATAGTATTCCATACATAAGTGAGGTGCACATGTACAGCGCATGAGCCATATATTTAAGTGGTGGACACCTGATACCACAACAATATCATGTGACCGTATGTCACAAAATCATGTTACGACCACACATGTCAATATTCATTTTTTATATCAATATTTTGCTAAGTCTTGCTAAGTGGATGGTCTCTACAGAAGGTGTAAACGGTACAGCCAAATGGTTTCTTGCACAGTAGCAATATTATAAATAGTGTAAAGGACGAATGGTAGCCTTTAATAACTTATTGTAGGCCTAAAGGCTATTTCATGAGTATGAAATGAGTCAAAACAGGTGAGGAATTTATTCTGCAATGATCATGGAAATGAAATAAATAATCAGAAATAGATTTCTAATTATTTTACAATGTAAAGATGAAATAAATAGATTTTTTCTCAACAGCCAATGATTGCATCTTGTTAATATATTTTACCTATCAGTTTATTTTGTTATGAAAAAGTCATACAGTATATTCCCCATTTGCACAAGTCTACTAGGCTCCTTTTTCCTTCTTGCAATGCAATACTTCAACCTCAAGAAACAGTGTGTATGCATGGTCTCCTCTACCTCTCCTCTACCGCTCATCTACCGCTGTTCTCTACACATCCTTTACACCTCACCCTTTCTCCTCTACATCTCTCCTCTATATCCCTCCTCTATCGCTCATCTACCGCTGTCCTCCACATGTCCTTTACACCTCACCTCTACTTCTCCTTTACCTCTCTCTTCTACCTCTCTCCTCTACCTCTCCTCTACCTCTTCTCTTCCTCTCCTCTACCTCTCTTCTCTACCTCAACCATCTACCTCTCTCCTCTACCTCTCTCTTCTACCTCTCTCCTCTACCTCTTCTCTTCCTCTCCTCTACCTCTCTTCTCTACCTCTCTTCTCTACCTCAACCATCTACCTCTCTCCTCTACCTCTCCTCTATTTCTACCTCTCTTCTCTACCTTGCCTCTACCTCAACCATCTACCCCTCTCCTCTACCTCTATTTCTACCTCTCTTCTCTACCTCTCCCTCAACCATCTACCTGTCTCCTCTACCTCTCCTCTATTTCTCCTATATCTCCCCTCTACCTCTCTTCTCTACCTCTCATCTACCTCTCTACTCTACCTCTCCTATATCTCTCCTCTCTACCCCTCCTCTATCTCTCCTCTACCTCTCCCCTCTACCTCTCCTCTACCTCTATACTCTACCTTTCCTATATCTCTCCTCTACCTCTCTTCTACCTCTCCTTTACCTCTCTCTTCTACCTCTCTCCTCTACCACTGCTCTACCTCTTCTCTTCTTCTCCTCTACCTCTCCTCTACCTCAACCATCTACCTCTCTCCTCTACCTCTCCTCTACCTCAACCCTCTACCTCTCTCCTCTATCTTTCCACTATCTCTTCTCTACACCTCTCCCTCTCATTTACCACTCTTCTACATCTCTCCTATGCCTCTCCTCTACCTCTATCTCTCCTCTACCTCTATCTCTCCTCTGTCTTTTCTCTTCCGCTCTTCTCTACCTCTCCTCTACACCTCTTCTCTACCTCTCCTCTACCCCTCGTTTGTCTCTCCTCTACATCTCTCATATTCCTCTCCTCTACCTCTCCACTATCTTTCCTCTACCTCTCTTTACCTCTCCTCTTCCTTCCCTCTACCTTTCCTCTACCTCTCTTTACCTCTCCTCTTTCCTCTACATCTCTCCTCTATATCTCCTCCACATTTCTCCTCTTCACATATGAGTAATAAAAACCAAAGCCATAATTTCTGTTCCATAATTATACACAGATGGTTAGTGGTTTGCTGTAATGGGAGCCCTATTTGTTTTAATACCTCTAACTGAAACATAACTGATCTAATGAGGATGATTGTGAGCAGTAATTGGTACAAAGGACTTTAAATGTCAACACCGGTTAGTCATTATAGAAACAAAGCATACGTGTGTGTGTGTGCGAGTGTGTGTCCGTGTGTGCATACATGCGTTCGTGTGCATGCATGCGTTAGTGTGCAGGAGAGAGAAAAGGAGAGAGAGAAATAAAGTGTATGATAAAAGGAGCAACAAGCTCTCACAGTCTCAAGTCAGAATTAGACGTTCATCCATGTTTCTCAAAGTCACATTTTTAAGTTGTTCCTAACGTCAAATTTTGAATTGTTTGCTTACTTCTCTGTATCGTTCCTAGGTTAAGTTACGGCATTAACTCAGAATTCTTAAGGTCAGTTATTAACTCAGAATGGTTAAGTTTTGGGATAGGCTTAAAAATAAAAAATAAAAATAAATTATATTGCTGGATTCAAACATGCAACCTTTGGAACCACAGGCAGATGCTAATGCCCATCCACATCCACAATGCCACAGCAAAACCAAAGCCTACTTGAATGTAACAGCGCTCACTGTTGCCCCTAGTGGCCAGTTTCCACGTCATCTCCTGACGTTCTCAGACATGGATGGACGTCTAATACTGACTTGTATATCACAGGTGACCTGCCTGAAAAGGAGATTGTTGAACCCCTTAAGGATTGGCCCCTTTTTAAAAAAATGTTTGCCTAAAATGACATACCCAAATCTAACTTCCTGTAGCTCAGGCCCTGATGCAAGGATATGCATATTCTTGGTACCATTTGAAAGGAAACACTTTGAAGTTTGGGGAAATGTGAAAGGAATGTAGGAGAATATATCTGGTAAAAGATAATACAAAGAAAAAACAACCGTTTAAAAAAACATTTGTACCATCATATTTGAAATGCAAGAGAAAGGCCATAATGTATTATTCCAGCCCAGGTGCAATTTAGATATTGGCCACTAGATGGCATCATTGTATGTGCAAAGTTTTACCCTGATCCAATGAACCATTGCATTTCTGTTCAAAATGTTGTATCAAGACTGCCCAAATGTGCCTAATTTGTTTATTAATAACGTTTCATGTTCAAAACTGTGCACTTTCCTCAAACAATAGCATGGTATTGTTTCACTGTAATAGCTACTGCAAATTAGACAGTGCAGTTAGATTAACAAGAATTGAAGCTTTCTGCCAATATCAGATATGTCCTGGGAAATGTTACTTACAACCTCATGCTAATCGCATTAGCCTATGTTAGCTCAACCGTCCCGCAGGGGACCCACCAATCCTGCGAGCAGGCTTCTCCTGGAGGGGTGTGTGATTTGGCAGGTTAGCCAATCTGGATGGTTTACTCCTTTAACAGGGAGGCTCTGTTCTTACTGGGATATTAAACTGCATACTGATAAGTTGTAGTTGTAAGAGAGGAAACACACTAGAGTGAATGTCGGTCGTGTGCAGTAGATTACCTGCTGGGTGTAGACGAACAGTGACGATTCAACATGTAGAATCTAGGTACCAAGGTTAGTTGTACATGCATTAGCCTAAGTTGTACATGCATTAGTTGTACATGCATCAGGCTAATGCTGGTCTCAGGGGTATATTATCTGTGTTAGGATAACCTGTACCGATATCATGTATCTAGTGAGTAGTTGATGATGAAATAGGTTGTACCTCCATCCCTCACTTTTATTACACATACACTCATGTGCGCACATGAACACACACACACACACACTGCCCTCTCCCTCTATCCATGAGAGCCTGGTGGTGGTCAATAACAGCTTCAAATATTAGGTCGACCTCTAATGCGGACTCACACACACACACACACACTGACCCCTATAGTCTTCCTGTCATAAGGCTGCCTGTCACTAACCCCTATAGTCTTCCTGTCATAAGGTTGTCTGTCACAGACCCCTATAGTCTTCCTGTCATAAGGCTGCCTGTCACAGACCCCAATAGTCTTCTTGTCATAAGGCTGCCTGTCACTGATCCCTATAGTCTTCCTGTCATAAGGCTGCCTGTCACAGACCCCTATAGTCTTCTTGTCATAAGGCTGCCTGTCACAGACCCCTATAGTCTTCTTGTCATAAGGCTGCCTGTCAGAGAAATCTCCGTTCTGAGAGTTACAGCCAGTACAGCACCATATTACAAAGAGAAATGGGGGAAGAGACATTATTTTTAGAGGGGAAAGAGAGGGTGTGACAGAAAGAGAGGGGAGAGAGAGACGTTACGAAGGACTCCCACTGGGCCTCTTAAATAAAGATGATGGGTCTGGCCAATTACAGAGAAATCACAAAATCCGCATCGCAGCCCCGCACGCACGCGCGGGAGCACACACACACATACATACATACACATACACACATACACACACTCCCACAAGCATCACACACATCCCAGAACTAGGGAGAAAAGCAGAGGGTTGTCTTTAACTTCTCCAGCAGTACAGAACCCATTCCATCCTTCCATCCATCCCTCCATAAATTATTCATTAACTCTCTCAAATCATTTCCATTGCAATTCATCTTCCATTTTTCTCAAAGCTAAACAATCCTAATGTAATTTCATTTAACACAGAGTCAGATTGAACGGCTATGGTAATATTTAGATGGATATTAGCGGCCATTTGAATCAATCATTTCTCAAATCAGGCGCCGGGATGGTGCACTGTTCACTGCACCATTAACCATTAAACATGAGCCCAGTGAAACCTCAAACTGACTGGAAATCAGTTGGTTAGCCAAACGCCTTGAGGTCTATCAGATGACTGGGGCTATGTCCCAAATGGTACCCTATTTCCTATATAGTGCACTACTTTTGACCAGGACCAATAGGGCTCTGGTCAAAAGTAGTGCACTATGTAGGGAATATTATGCCATTTGGTATGCAGACTGGTTATCAGACCAGAGAACATCTGTGACTTATCAAGCTAGATGTAGCCTCAAGCTGTTCACTGTCTTCTAATCTACTCCATATGTCCATGGTTGTGTCCCTATTCCCTATATTGTGTTCTATGTTATACCTGGGCCCATGTTGCAATGGCACCCTACTAGTGAATAGGGTGCCATTTGAGATGCATCCCATATGTTTCACTTCACTGGAATATTATCTGTGTTATATCTGTGGTAATCCTGGAGGCTAGCTTCTAACAAAATTGATGTTAATCTCTCTGTAAGGCAGATCTATCTCTGCTGAGGTAACCCCGGTAAATTGGATTTAAGCCTACTATGTGGAGATATGAAGTGTATTGAACTTAGAGTTTAGAATCCATTTGGTGGATTACATCCTGAAGTGAACCTAACCTAATCCTATGAGAATCCCTGGGATTTCACAGGGTAATTTTGTGGCTCAAAAGCATAATCAAAACACAGCTCAAAATCGTAATCCTAAACCCTTCCATTCATTTTGACATCTTGACCCCTAGCCAGAGTGCCATCTGACCACTAGCCGGGATGCTGCCCCGACCCCTACCCTGACCCTTAGCTAGAGTCTGAACATTGGCCTGTGTGTGTGACGTGGTGAGGTTGGACCCAGGTGCAGAGAAGAGTCCAGACAATTAATCAGTGGTTAAGGATAAACATAAATACTTTAAGTCTCGAAAACTCACAAACAAATGCACACAGTAAACATTTCAAGATTCTGCAAAGGACAACAGAAAACACACCTCTTTTAACAGGGAAATCATAGTGAGTAAATAGGACACACCTGAGAGTCGTTAATGTCTCTAGGACTATCTCTGCTGCCCTCTGGTGACAGGTGGAACCATGAGAGTACCCCCCCTTCTAGGATCGGCTCCAGCTGCGGAGCCAGGGCAACTACCACGTAGTTGGTTGAAGTCCCGAACAAGTCCCGGATCCAGGATGTCCCGGACAGGCACCCATGCCCGCTCCTCGGGGCCACAGCACGCCAGTTCACCAGGTAGTGCAGAGTGCCTCGTACCCAAAGTGCCTCCAAAAGACGTGAGATAGTGTGGGCAGGGCGACCATCAACAAGTCGAGGTGGCAGAGGGGCAGGTGTGGGGGGAGAGAAGGTACTTGAGACAGGAGACATGAAAGGATGGACAGACCCTCATAGACCTGGGAAGCTGGAGATGATAGGTGACCAGGTTGATGCGACTCAGGATCTTGAATGTTCCAATGTAGCGTGGAGCGAGCTTCCACAAATCCACCTTTAAGGGAAGATCACAGGTAGACAGCCACACTCGTTGACCCAGTCGGAGGAGCTGAAGAGGCCTTCGATGCCAGTTTGCCTGGTGTTGGTGTCGGGCAGAGGATAGGAGCAAGGAGGATCACGCTCTGATCCAGGTGCTGCAACATCGTCGAATGAACGCCTCGGCTGATGGCACCCCCGCTTCGGCCTCTTGTTCAGGAAACGGGGGAGGGGGGGGGGGGGGGGGGGTGAACCCGAACTGACACTCAAAGGGTGACAGGTTTGGCAGTGTGTTATGAGCATACTTCGCCCAGACGATGAACTTGCTCCAGTTGCTGACCTGGGTGGAGATGAAACTCCGTTTGCCCATTTGACTGTGGGTGGAACCCTAAGGAGAGACTTACCGACGCCCCCAACAGGGAGCAGAAGGCTTTCCAATACCTTGCGATGAACTGGGGCCCATGATCTGTGACAATGTGTCGAAAGACATGGGTATTCATGAGATCAGCTGTCGCCTTCGTTGAGGGCAACTTGGGTAAGTCGACGACCACCAGGATAGTGGTAAGCCCTTGAGATGGAGGTAACCCTGTGATAAAGTCTACAGACAGGTGGGAGCAGGGCCGGCTGGGGACGGGCAGAGGTTGGAGCAACCCAGCCAGTCGCTGTCGTGAGGACTTGCTTTGGGCACAGGTGGAACAGGTCGCAACAAAGGATCTCACATCCTGAATCATGTTGGGCCACCAGAATTTCCGAGCTCAGGAACTCCAGTGTTCGATTAACCCCTGGATGCCCAGTTCATTTAGAGGTGTGTCCCCATTGTAGTACTTGAGAACTGCCAGATCGCGGAACACAATGTCTGTTATTGGGACACCCGCTGGGGTCAGGTTCTCTGGTCTGGGCTTGTCGTTCTATGGTCTCTATACCACAATGCAGGAGCAGGGGATGATGGGCTTGGAGTCCCTCTCCTCGTTAGAGACATTGTGTTGGTGGGACAGGGCATCTGCTTTCTGATTCTTGGATCCCGGGCGATGGGCTAGAGTGAAGTTGAACCTGTTAAAAAACAGAGCCAACCTAGCCTGGTTTCCGTTCAACTTCTTGGCTTCTTGAATGGAGACCAAGTTCTTATGGTCCGTCCAGATCACGAAATGATGAGGTTCCCCCTCCAACCAGTGTCTACACCACTCAAGGGCCCACTTGACTGCCAAGAGCTCCCGGTTGACTACACCGTAGTTGCGTTCTGCTGGCGAGAGCCGCTTGGACAGGAAGGCACATGGGTGCAGTCTCTTGTCCTCCTCGTTCTGCTGTGAAAGGACCGCCCCTGCTCCGGAGTCTGAGGTGTCCACCTCTACCACGAAAGGACGAGTAGGATCAGGATGAACGAGGATGGGTCCAAAGGTGAAATGTCCCTTGAGCGCCATGAATGCCCTGTCAGCCTGTGGGATCCAGCCAAAACGGGTCTGGGACGTGTGGATTAGAGCTGTGAGGGGTGCTGCCACCGCACCAAAGTTGTGTATAAAACACCTGTAAAAAATGGCAAACCCAAGGAACCGCTGGACATGTTTAAGTGAGGGGGGTCGGGGCCAGTCAGTGACCACCCTTACCTTAACAGGGTCCATTTTGATGCCGGCTGTAGAGATAAGGTGGCCCAGGCAAGAGACTTGGGATACATGGAACACACACTTCCCAATCTTGACATATAGTTTACTCTACAGGAGGCGTCTCAGGACTTGGCGGACGTGCAGGATGTGTTCCGGAAGGGTCTTGGAGAAGATCAGGATGTCGTTGAGGTAAACAAAGACAAACCAAATCAACATATCCCTAAGAGTGTCATTGACCAATTCTTGGGCCGGTGAGTTCGATAATCCGAATTTCATGACTGATAGTGCCAACTAGGGGTGTAAAAGGCAGTTTTCCATTCATCTCACTCCCTGATTATAACCAGATTGTAAATGTTGCGGAGGTCCAGTTTGGTGAAAAATTAGGACCCTTGGGCCAGCTCCAAGGCGTCAGACATCAGGGTAGGGGGTAACAATTCTTAATTGTTATCCTGTTCAGCCCTCGGTAATCGATGCAGGGACGCAGACCTCCATCCTTCTTTCCCATGAAGAAGAACCCTTCCCCTGCTGGGGATGTTGAGGAGCGAATGAAACCTGCCTCAAGCAACTCCCAGATGTTATTGTCCATGACTGCGGCTTTAGGGTTCTAGAGGGAGTAAAGACGGCCCCGGGGAGAGGTGGAGCCGGTTAGAAGTACTATGGTACAGTCGTATGGACGATGAGGAGGGAGGGTGGCGGCTTGCCTCTTTCTGAAGGCCTCCCGGAGGTCGAATTATTCGGAGGGAGAGCAGAGAAGTCTTGGTCTTCAATGGATGCAGGGGGACGCAGCAAGGCTCTAGGTGGGGGTCTTAGACATTTAGTCGTGCAGTTCTTACCCCAGTCTAGTAGGTATCACATAGACCAGGATGGTAGTGGTTATGTAGGGATAGCCAGGGGTACGCTAGCATAAGGGGGTTCTCAGGAGCCGTGATCAAAAGAAAACTAAGAGTCTCTGAGTGATTCACCCCAACCTGCAGTAGAATGGGCTTGGTCTGATATTCCACCTGACTGGAGCCAATGGGGCGTCCATCGAATCTGCAGAGCGATGAGACATTTCAGGCAGGGGATTTGTAATTCTCTGGTGAAGTCTTGATCAATGAATTAATTTGCGGCCCTGGAGTCTACGAAGGCTTGAATCTGGTGCTGATGGTTGTCCCATTGGAGGGTTGTGGGTAGTGACAGACTGTGACTGGATACCCGGGGGATAACTGTTTCCCGTCAGTTCTGGGCATGTAGCACAGAGATGGCCGAGACCTCCACAGTAGAGGCAGCACGCTCCTGTGGGCTCAGACGTGTGTGTCCCAGCTGCATGTGCTCCTCAATGCTGGGTTCGGGGGGCTTGGGGTGCTCAGGAAACCGGGATACTGGGGTGGTGTCAAAAATACGCTCTCTCCCACGTTCTCAGAGGCGGTTGTCAATCCTGATTGCCAGCGTTATCAGGGACTCGAGGTCCTCTCCCAGTTTTCGAGAGGCCAGTTCATCCTTGATGGAGTCAGACAAACCCTGGTGGCAAGCGGTGACCAGTGCCTCCGTATTCAACCACTCTCGGAAGCACGGGTGCGGAACTCAATGGCAAAGTCAGCCACTGGTCTGGCCCCTTGGCGGATGTTGAACAGTTGGCTGGCCGCTTCTCTTCCACCAACAGGGTGGTTGAAGACTAGTCTTAGCTCGGTAGTGAAGGCTTTTGTTACGAATCCCTTTTGCCCGACAGTCTATGGGGGATGGTAATGGGACCCGTAACATAACTCATGCAAATTATAGTAGTGACAAAGTAAGAGTGAGAACAAAATACCCACGACAACTAATATCTACCGTCAAACACTCAGGGGCTGAGCTGGACCCAAGGAAAGAAATAATAAGTATCCACAAACACCCCTAAGCTAGACTAGCCTACTTCACCAACAGCTAACTAACTAACCAAAAATACAGGGGGTGGTCCGCCCAGTTCTAACTAGTGTTTATATACAAAGTATTCCTACGGGTAATGTATGCCCATGGGCGACCTGTCTGGTTACCCCCTTTTCCCACCGTCAAACAAACACTCAAACACCATAACCAAAAACAATACTCACAGGTGGGGACAAAGTGACATGTAGTTGCAAACCAAACAAGAGATCTATAGACAGATGGCATTGACAGAGAGATTGAGCTCTAGAGAAAACAACTGATAGGGTTTTTAAACCAAGGGAAAGGGACTGTGATTGGGGAATGATGATTGTCACCTGTGAGTAGGGGAGAAGGAGAGAAAAGAAATACACACAGGATACACACAGAATACTTGTATCCGTAACACTCCCACCCTTAAAAGAGCAACCCTAGGGGGATTGCGAACACAGTATTTACAACACATACAAACATCATTATTCTCACACACGAGACAAAGCATCTGCCAACACATTTTCAGAACCTTTTTTATGCCGTATCTCCAAATTATAATTTTGCACAATTAGGGCCCAACGCATTAGGCGCTGGTTCTGATTGTACATCCGGTGGAGAAACACTAAGGGGTTATGATCAGTATATACAATCACTGGTAGGGGACTGGAACCAATATAAACTTCAAAGTGTTGTAGAGATAACAACAAAGCAAGAGCTTCTTGTTCAATAGTTGCAGAATTTGTTTGACATTTGTTAAACTTTCGAGAAAAATAACAAACGGGATGATCCACTCCACTCTTGTCCTGCTGCAGTAGAACAGCACCAGCACCTCTGGCACTAGCATCTACCTCCAGTTTAAATGGTTGTTCAAAATCCGGAGCAGCAAGTACAGGGGTATTACATAAGAGTGCTTTAGCAGTGTCAAAGGCTATCTTACAATCAGGGGACCCCACAAATGATCTAGCCGGACTGAGCAAATCGGTCAATGGAGCAACTACCGCAGAGAAGTTCTTACAGAAACTACGGTAGTAGCCAACCATCCCCAAAAAGCGGCGTAGCTCTTGTCTGGTGGTAGGTGCGGGAAATGCAGTTATAGCCAATACCTTGGCGTCAACAGGGCGCACCTGTCCATGGCCGACCTCCTTGCCAAGATAGGTAACAGTAGCCTTCCCAAACTCGCACTTGGCCAAGTTCAGGGTTAGCGAAGCAGCTGCCAACCGTTCACATACTACCCTTAGAGAGTCAACATGATTTGACCACTCAGACGAATATATCACCAGATCATCAAGATATGGACTACAATTGGGAACTCCAGCTAATACGGAGTTAACCAGTCGTTGGAAAGTGGCTGGTGCATTTCGCATTCCAAAAGCCATGACTGAGTACTGTAGGAAGTTGTCTGGGGTTACAAAGGCAGAAATCTCAGAAGCACGTGAAGTTAACAGAACCTGCCAGTAACCTTTTAAGAGGTCCAACTTAGTTACATACTTAGCAGCACCAATAGTGTCGATACAGTCGTCCAGTCTGGGTAATGGGAACGAATCTGGCATTGTGACAGAATTAACCTTTCGATAATCCGTACATAACCTGGACGTACTATCAGGTTTAGGAACCAGAATGCAAGGAGAACTCCAAGGGCTCGAACTTGGCATAGCCAGGTTATTCTCCAACAAATATCTCACCTCATCCCTCATTATCTTCCTCTTGGAAGCGTTGATACGATATGGGTGTTGCTTGATAGGTGTCGCATTTCCAACATTAATGTCATGTTCCAACACATTTGTGCGAGTAGGAACGTCATTAAAGAGACATGGAAAACGGTATAGTAGCCTCACAATATCGTCGGCCTGTCCGTCCGTTAAATGAACCAGACCTGACTGGATAGACAGCAGCATTTCTGAGTTGGGCAATCTAACGCACTGCTGCTGAGTATTGCGCAACTCTAATCCATCTCCCTCAACATCGTCAATATGACCGTCCACTATCATAGCAGTAGAAGCAGGGGAGACAGCAGTACCTTCCGCTGTTTTTGAACTATCCACCTGGGTGATGGGTCGGGTGTGGTATGCTTTCAACATGTTAATGTGGCACACACGAGATTGGCGTTTTCTATCAGGCGTTTGAAGCACATCATCAGTTTCACTTAATTTCTTCTCAATGAAGTAAGGACCAGAGAAACGAGCTGACAGTGAAGATCCTGGAACAGGCAATAACACCAATACTTGGTCACCTGGCTGTAGTGGACGAGAAACAGCCTCTTTATCAAAGTGTCTTTTCATGCTCCTTTGTGAGGAAGACAGTGCTTCCTTGGCGAGAGCACAGGCTTGGTGTAGGCGCTCACGAAAGCGACTAACGTAGTCCAACACATTCTCATATCCTGTACACAACTCTTGGGACAAAAACTGTTCTTTAAGAACTTTCATTGGTCCTCTCACTGTGTGACCAAACACTAGTTCAGCCGGGCTGAAACCTAGGGACTCCTGCACAGTTTCACGAGCAGCAAACAAAACTAGAGGAACTCCCTCATCCCAATCTTTCTCAGATTCCAAACAATATTTACGTAGCATAGACTTCAATGTCTGATGCCATCTTTCAAGCGCACCCTGAGACTCTGGGTGATAGGCGCTTGACACACGGTGCGTAATTGATAAGGATTTTAACACCTGCTTGAAGAGCTTGGATAGGAAATTGATCACTTTGTACCACTTTAGGTAATCCGAATGTCGTGAAGAATTTTATTAAGGCTTTACTCACTACCGGGGCTGTAATCCTTCGCAGAGGAATGGCCTCGGGGTATCTTGTTGCCATACACATAATTGTCAACAGAAACTGGTTACCCGATTTTGTCTTCGGTAACGGTCCAACACAATCAACCACCACATGTTCGAATGGTTCACCTATGACAGGTATTGGACAAAGAGGAGCGGGAGGAATAACCTGATTTGGTTTTCCTGTTATCTGACATGTGTGGCATGTCCGACAGTACTGAGCCACATCTTGTTTTAAACCCGGCCAAAAGAAATGCCGAAGGATCCGATCATATGTTTTTGTGATTCCTAAATGACCAGACCACTGGTGATCATGAGCAAGGGATAACACATTTTGTCGAAAGGCTGTAGGAATCACTATTTGGTAAACAGCATTCCAATCTCCGTCCGCGTCAACATGAGATGTCCATTTACGCATGAGGAGATTACCATCAATGAAGTAAGCCACGTTCTTCTTCTTTACATCTTCCAATGAGATAACACTTGAAAAACATTTAGCAAGCTTGGTGTCAACCTTTTGGTTAGCAATCAGCTGCTCACGAGTGACTGGTAACTGTATTGTATCAGCAATAAGTTCAACATTCTTCGCTTCTTTCTTGGGCTGTTTGTCAGAGGTGATCAGCTTCCCAGAGGTAGCACACAACCCATCCTCTTGATCAACCTCTTTGAACAGAACAGTGTTCGACAAATGTATCACGTCACCCTCTTGTCGTGCCTGAGCACGAGTGACAGCACAAACGGGGAACACCTGTGGATAACTCTGTGCCAGCTCATTTGAGAGAGAGTGGTCACTTTTATCCATTACTTCCAAAACGGGTACTACCTTTCCTCCGGCAATATCGTTACCCATTATAAAGGTCACACCTTTTACTGGCAACATAGCACGTACCCCCACTCTGAATATTCCACTGATTAACTCAGAGTGTACTTTCACAAAGTGCAATGGCACTGGGACAAAACCCATTTCAATACCCTGAACTAACACACTGGAACCACAGTATGTATCGTCGGATAAGGGTAACACATCAGACAATATAAACGACTGCGCCGCACCAGTATCTCTAAGGATTTTAACCGGCCGCTGAGACGCTTCGTCATTCGCTAGGGACACAAACCCCTCAAATGAACGGTTCATAACTGCGGTCGGGGACTGGGTCTTTCAAAATACCTTTACCCTTAGGCACCTGTTTCGTTTCAGACCTCACAACCGTACGAATTAGCCCAACACCTATTGGCGGCTTGGCACGAAGAGGCATCCCTTGTTTACGTTTTAGCAGGAAGCAATCATTAATCAT
The DNA here is from genome assembly GCF_045679555.1 of Salvelinus alpinus. Classification (NCBI taxonomy): domain Eukaryota; kingdom Metazoa; phylum Chordata; class Actinopteri; order Salmoniformes; family Salmonidae; genus Salvelinus; species Salvelinus alpinus. The sequence continues at coordinate 34,912,096 of NC_092101.1, read as the reverse complement.
ATGTCCCACCTTATGACAATAGAAACAGGGACGCTCATTTTTCTGGCGTGCTTGATATACTGCTGGCCGACTAGGGCTAAAAGTAGGCAACTCATTGGCTCTACTCTCAGTATGAGCCGAAAACACACTCTTGTGCGTCAACACAAACTCGTCTGCCAACACAGACGCTTCTGACAGGGAGGATACTTTCTGTTCGTTTAGGTATACTACAATGCGTTCGGGTAAGCAATTTTTTAACTCTTCCAACAAGATTAACTCCCGGAGAGAGTTAAAATCAGTTACCTTACTAGCAGCATGCCATTTATCAAACAGATTTCCCTTGTCTCTAGCAAATTCCACATAAGTCTTACTAGAAGACTTCTTATGAGACCTAAATCTCTGTCGGTATGCCTCAGGCACAAGCTCATAGGCGCGAAGAACAGTAGCTTTGACCACTTCATAATTCAAACTGTCTTCCAGAGGTAGCGCTGACAAAACCTCTTGGGCTTTACCAGTTAATTTACGCTGAAGTAATAGGCACCATACCTCTTCAGGCCACTTCAATGCTACGGCTATACGTTCAGATACACAAAAATAGGAGTCAACCTCTGACTCTCTGAACAAAGGTACCAAGGCAATCTGCTTACTAATGTCAAAAGTGTTGGAAGCTACAGCTGGTGAGGACGCCTCACTAACAGTCACAGCAGGAACGAAGGCGAGCCTCGCTGTCTCTGCCTCCAGTTCCAACTGGCGCATTTTTAACTCCATCTGCCGCTGTTCTCGTCTTTCCTCCAAGTCTAACTGCCGCTGTTCTCGTTCTTTTTCTGCCTCAATTTTACACATCTCCAAATGCCGCTGTTCTCGCCTTTCCTACAAATCTAACTGTCCTCGTTTTTTTTCTGCCTCAATTTTACACATCTCCAACTGGAGAGTCTCTCGCCTAATTTGGGCTCTCTCTTCCGCCTCCAGTTGGAACTGTATGGAACGGACATCCCGCCTGGCATCAACGGTTGACTGTGGGGAGAGTGGATCAAAACGGGGCAATGTGGCTGGAGCTTTAGCCTCGCCCTCAGACACCACTGGGCTTAGAGGAGCAGCAACATCCCCTACAGGGGTAGTAGACTCAGGCAGCGGTAATACAAGTACCTGCTCTTCCAACAAAACATTCAACACTAGTTGTTTAACCTCCGCTTTAACTAAACTCGGCGGAATCGATAACGAATAATGGTCAGCCAAGGTCATTAAATCAACTCTACGACATTTATCAAAAACATCCCATGAAGGGTTATCCACAAAGGATTTCAAATCAAATGTAGCCATTTTGAACTACCACACAAGAGCCAACAAATAGCAAACACTAATGCTACTTCAGCTATAACGCTCAACACCGAACTAGACCACTACAACAATTTGCACGAGCGGCATGGGTGTCAGTAAAGACAAATCCCGGATGAGCACCCACTTATGTTACGAATCCCTTTTGCCCGACAGTCTAGGGGGGATGGTAAATGGGACCCGTAACATAACTCATGCAAATTATAGTAGTGACAAAGTAAGAGTGAGAACAAAAACAACTAATATCTACCGTCAAACACTCAGGGTTTATTTACAAACACACGGTAAAGGGGGGAGCAGGGAAAGGGGCTGAGCTGGACCCAAGGAAAGAAATAATAAGTATCCACAAACACCCCTAAGCTAGACTAGCCTACTTCACCAACAGCTAACTAACTAACCAAAAATACAGGGGGTGGTCCGCCCAGTTCTAACTAGTGTTTATATACAAAGTATTCCTACGGGTAATGTATGCCCATGGGCAAACCAAACAAGAGATCTATAGACAGATGGCATTGACAGAGAGATTGAGCTCTAGAGAAAACAACTGATAGGGTTTGTAAACCAAGGGAAAGGGACTGTGATTGGGGAATGATGATTGTCACCTGTGAGTAGGGGAGAAGGAGAGAAAAGAAATACACACAGGATACACACAGAATACTTGTATCCGTAACACTAATATGGAGCTGCAAACGCACACGGTAAACAATTCAAGCTTCTGCAAAGGACAACAGAAAACACACCTCTTTTAACCTTTCATTGCTACCCATCCCGGATCCGGGAGCATCCTCATCAAAAAAGCTGACTAGCATAGCCTAGCCTAACGCGACAGGGATATCATATAATATAATTTTCATGAAATCACAAGTCCAATACAGCAAATGAAAGATAAACATCTTGTGAATCCAGACATCATTTCCGATTTTTATAATGTTTTACAGCGAAAACACAATATGTATTTCTATTAGCTAACCACAATAGCAAAAGACTCAACCGCATATTTTCACAATTTTTTTACCGCATAGGTAGCTATCACAAAACCGACCAAATAGAGATATAATTAGTCACTAACCAAGAAACAACTTCATCAAATGACAGTCTTATAACATGTTATACAATAAATCTATGTTTTGTTCGAAAATGTGCATATTTGAGTTATAAATCATAGTTTTACATTGCAGCTACCATCAAAAATATCACCAAAGCAGCCAGCCAATAATTACAGAGAGCAACGTGAAATACCTAAATACTCATCATAAAACATTTATGAAAAATACATGGTGTACAGCAAATGAAAGATAAACATCTTGTGAATCCAGCCAATATTAAAGTAAGTAGGACACACCTGAGTGTCGTTAATGCCTCTAGGATGGTCTCTGCCGCCCTCTGGTGACAGATGGAACCATGACAGGGTGCCACACACACACATATACACACACAGCGCCACTGACCATTGCTACCTGACCCCTAGCCTAAGCACAATATGCTAGAGTCTCACCCATGATGAATACAAACACACTGTTTGTGTCCCAAATGGCACCCGATTCCCTAAATAGTGCACTATAGGGCCATGGTCATAAGTAGTGCACTATTAAGGGAATAAGGTGCCATTTGGAACGCACATTCTACCTGGCACTGAGCCATGTTAGAACACAGAGAGAGGAAATCAACCAAATGTCAAAGGTCAGACGCAGCCCACTGAGCCCAGGCTGTCAGAAAGGTTTTTCAACTTCTCAGAAGAATAATTAGATTCAGGGTTCAAGGCAATAAAAAAGAAGAAGAAAAGGCTCTGAATAATGCATGGGATTTTTATGGGATGGGATGCGTTTGTGCATGGAGAATTTCCCCCTTTTCTAAAAGGTGAAAAGTGAGGAAAACGAGAGTAGATAGTGAAGTGTTTTCCAACTGTTTCACAGTTACCAGGGCCCAAAAGTAGTGCACTACATAGGGAATAGGGTGTATTTGGGACATAACAGTGGGGTTTTACTGTTACAGTATGTGAGCTTTTCCACTATTTAAATATAAGTAGTGAGAATACTCAGTAAATGAATGACGTTATTACAGACCTAATAAAAACACATTTTCAATGCATAAGCAATATTGACCAAATTCTTTCTTTCTCTATGATATCGATCTTGTAGTGGAAAATGAAGAAGCTGATACTCGCATCTGGCGACTTGCAGCCGCAGAGGTGCAGCGTGATGACTCAATCACGATTTATGACATTGTCTGGATGGCTGACCATATAATGGATATCATAGGAGTCAAACACACCTTATCTGTGGCTTCCTCTGGTGCAGGACAATCCCACAGACCCTGAGAGCATGGACACCGTTGGAGGGGTGAAGACAGACTAAAACTTTAATTGAGTAAATTAATATTACTTTGTCAATTAAATTGCTTGTTTGGTTTGTTTCAAGAGTTCTTAAAGCGCAGCACATTTTTATGTTCTATTGTACTGTCAGTGCTATGTATTTTTACTGCGTTAATCAGTTCAAAGAGGGAGCGACACAGATGTGCGCTCCTGTCATTTAGATAACAGTTGTGATGATTACATTCAAGAATGTGTCGGGTTTTTTCATACCTTTTGTTTATTGTTTTGGCCAAGCAAAGTGATGTTAATTAGACAATGGGAGACACTGAGATTTGACTCTCTGGGAGAATAGAGATTAGAGAACAGAGATTTGACTCTCTGGGAGAATCTTCCGGCGCCGACCGAGATGGCCGCCTCGCTTCGCGTTCCTAGGGAACTATGCAGTATTTAGTTTTTTTAGGTGTTATTCCTTACATTGGTACCCCAGGTAATCTTAGGTTTCATTACATACAGTCGGGAGGAACTACTGAATATAAGAGCAACGTCAACTCACCATCGTTACAACCAGGAATATGACTCTCCCGAAGAGGATCCTGTGTTTTGCCTTCCACCCAATACAATGGATCTGATACCAGCAGGTGACCCTAAACAACGACGCCGAAAAAGGGGTAAACGAAGCGGTCTCCTGGTCAGGCTTCGGAGACGGGCACATCGCGCTCCACTCCCTAGCATACTACTCGCCAATGTCCAGTCTCTTGACAATAAGGTTGATGAAATCCGAGCAAGGGTAACATTCCAGAGAGACATCAGGGATTGTAACGTTCTTTGCTTCACGGAAACATGGCTCACTCAAGAGACGCTAACGGAGTCGGTGCAGCCAGCTGGTTTCTTCACGCATCGCGCCGACAGAAACAAACATCTTTCTGGTAAGAAGAGGGGCGGGGGTGTATGCCTTATGATCAACGAGACGTGGTGTGATCATAACAACATACAGGAACTCAAGTCATTCTGTTCACCAGATTTAGAATTCCTCACAATCAAATGTCGACCGCATTATCTACCAAGGGAATTCTCTTCGATTATAATCACAGCCGTATATATCCCCCCCCCCCCCCCCCAAGCAGACACATCGATGGCCCTGAACGAACTTTATCTGACTCTTTGTAAACTGGAAACCATACACCCTGAGGCTGCATTCATCGTAGCTGGCGATTTTAACAAGGCTAATCTGAAAACAAAACTCCCTAAATTCTATCAGCATATCGATTGTGCTACCAGGGTTGGTAAAACCTTGGATCATTGTTATACTAACTTCCGCGACGCATATAAGGCCCTCCCCCGCCCTCCTTTCGGAAAAGCTGACCACGACTCCATTTTGTTGCTTCCAGCCTACAAACAGAAACTAAAACAGCAAGCTCCCGCGCTCAGATTTGTTCAACGCTGGTCCGACCAATCTGATTCCACGCTTCAAGACTGCTTCGATCACGTGGATTGGGATATGTTCCGCATTGCGTCCAACAACAACATTGACGAATACGCTGATTCGGTGAGCATTGACGATGTCGTACCCACAGCAACGATTAAAACATTCCCAAACCAGAAACCGTGGATTGATGGCAGCATTCGCGTGAAACTGAAAGCGCGAACCACTGCTTTTAACCAGGGCAAGGTGACCGGAAACATGACCGAATACAAACAGTGTAGCTATTCCCTCCGCAAGGCAATCAAACAAGCTAAGTCCCAGTATAGAGACAAAGTAGAGTCGCAATTCAACAGCTCAGACACAAGAGATATGTGGCAGGGTCTACAGTCAATCACGGATTACAAAAAGAAAACCAGCCCCGTCGCGGACCAGGATGTCTTGCTCCCAGACAGACTAAATAACTTTTTTGCTCGCTTTGAGGACAATACAGCGCCACTGACACGGCCCGCTACCAAAACCTGTGGGCTCTCCTTCACTGCAGCTGAGGTGAGTAAAACATTTAAACGTGTTAACCCTCGCAAGACTGCAGGCCCAGACGGCATTCCCAGCCGCGTCCTCAGAGCATGCGCAGACCAGCTGGCTGGTGTGTTTAAGGACATATTCAATCAATCCTTATCCCAGTCTGCTGTTCCCACATGCTTCAAGAGGGCCACCATTGTTCCTGTTCCCAAGAAAGCTAAGGTAACTGAGCTAAACGACTACCGCCCCGTAGCACTCACTTCCGTCATCATGAAGTGCTTTGAGAGACTAGTCAAGGACCATATCACCTCCACCCTACCTGACACCCTAGACCCACTCCAATTTGCTTACCGACCCAATAGGTCCACAGACGACGCAATCGCAACCACACTGCACACTGCCCTAACCCATCTGGACAAGAGGAATACCTATGTGAGAATGCTGTTCATCGACTACAGCTCAGCATTTAACACGATAGTACCCTCCAAACTCGTCATCAAGCTCGAGACCCTGGGTCTCGACCCCGCCCTGTGCAACTGGGTCCTGGACTTCCTGACGGGCCGCCCCCAGGTGGTGAGGGTAGGTAACAACATCTCCACCCCGCTGATCCTCAACACTGGGGCCCCACAAGGGTGCGTTCTGAGCCCTCTCCTGTACTCCCTGTTCACCCACGACTGCGTGGCCATGCACGCCTCCAACTCAATCATCAAGTTTGCGGACGACACTACAGTGGTAGGCTTGATTACCAACAACGACGAGACGGCCTACAGGGAGGAGGTGAGGGCCCTCGGAGTGTGGTGTCAGGAAAATAATCTCACACTCAACGTCAACAAAACAAAGGAGATGATTGTGGACTTCAGGAAACAGCAGAGGGAGCACCCCCCTATCCACATCGACGGGACAGTAGTGGAGAAGGTGGAAAGTTTTAAGTTCCTCGGTGTACACATCACGGACAAACTGAATTGGTCCACCCACACAGACAGCGTTGTGAAGAAGGCGCAGCAGCGCCTCTTCAACCTCAGGAGGCTGAAGAAATTCGGCTTGTCACCAAAAGCACTCACAAACTTCTACAGATGCACAATCGAGAGCATCCTGTCGGGCTGTATCACCGCCTGGTACGGCAACTGCTCCGCCCACAACCGTAAGGCTCTCCAGAGGGTAGTGAGGTCTGCACAACGCATCACCGGGGGCAAACATGCTCTCCAGGACACCTACACCACCCGATGTCACAGGAAGGCCATAAAGATCATCAAGGACAACAACCACCCGAGCCACTGCCTGTTCACCCCGCTATCATCCAGAAGGCGAGGTCAGTACAGGTGCATCAAAGCAGGGACCGAGAGACTGAAAAACAGCTTCTATCTCAAGGCCATCAGACTGTTAAACAGCCACCACTAACATTTAGTGGCCGCTGCCAACATACTGACTCAACTCCAGCCACTTTAATAATGGGAATTGATGGAAAGTATGTAAAAATTTATCACTAGCCACTTTAAACAATGCCACTTAATATAATGTTTACATACCCTACATTACTCATCGCATATGTATATGTATATACTGTACTGTATATCATCCACTGCATCTTGCCATCTTTATGTAACACATGTATCACTAGCCACTTTAAACTATGCCACTTTATGTTTACATACCCTACATTACTCATCTCATATGTATAGACTGTACACTATACCATCTACTGCATCTTGCCTATGCCGTTCCGTACCATCACTCATTCATATATCTTTATGTACATATTCTTTATCCCTTTACACTTGTGTGTATAAGGTAGTAGTTGTGGAATTGTTAGGTTAGATTACTTGTTTGTGTTTTTTATACTTTTAAACGAAGATGTTATGTACCATTTGATAATTGTATTCTTATTGCGTAACTGTAATAAATCTGTTTACTTTTAAATGGATATGAACAGTAGTCGTCATATTTCTGAGTAATATTCCTTGAAATATTATTTGATGTATGGTATAATGGTAAATGTTATCTCTACACTATATATATACAATTAGAATATGCATAGGTTCCAATTTAACATAACTGGCTAAAATATCTTAATACATTAAAGCTTGGACTATGATCCCTATAGACAGCTCATAAATCCTATAAGCCTCCCAATAATCACATAAAGGTATCTTATAACAAATGTAATTATAGTATCCGAATGTTGATGCGTAGACTCACAAGCTGTCTAAATTCATTGGTGTACGTCTATGACCTACTGCATAGCTTTTATTCACATAATAATGAAGTCAGATTGAATGTAATGTTTTATTCAACAATTTTAAAACATTCAACTACAATCTCTCTCCACCTCCAGCATAATCCACACTCTCTCTTAGACAATCTTACACAACGTTACATTAAGAGTCTTACTCTGAAGAAAGTAGGAGAAACAATCCCAATTGGAGGGTCTCGGTTGAGTGGATTGCAATGCTATTCACCCATGACGTTGTGCTGTTCTAATCTAGCATATGGGAACCTTTGGTGTTGTATGAACCCTACTGTTGTCTCATGTTAGTAGCCTACAACATCGGTCCATCCCTGCCACGATGGACGCAGGATTCAAACCCTTGTCGCAACAAAACAACATACTACAGAAGCATCAGTCAATACCACTGACCTAGAAAAGTCAAGGCATTTCTGGGTCTACAGCAACATTAGTTCAGGTCTCAGGAAGGCAGTAGCGATGCCTTGCCACTTGCCATGGATGTTGTATTTTGTTAGCTAGCCCCATGCTTACCCTGGGTATTCCTATGGAGTGTGATCTAGTGTAACTATGTTGTGTGACTGCCTGCATCCTGCATGTCCCTGACTGATTGGTTAGGGTTTAACGTACTGTGGTACTGTTTTAGCTAGCTCCATCCTAACTCTGTATTACTGTAAACTAGTGTAGCTACAAAATGTGGCTACAGTGTGTGGTTGCTGCATGGTGACTGATTGGGCTGCTTGTTAGCTTGTCTTTGATCATTAAGCTGAGCGTTGTCACCGCCTCTAGTGTCATAAATTATAACGTCGCCAGCGTAACTTTGATCTAGACAAATATTATTCAAATTCTTTTGCCGTTTGGCGACGTGTTACAGACTCCAGCCTCTTAAAGTCTCCTTGTTAAAGAGTCCGGCAGCTGAGGATAAATGTACCTTTTTTAAAAGCTTTTTTTTCTCTCTTCCTCTCATTCTCGCTTTCTCTCTTTCTCTCATCCTCTCATTCCTTCATCCTTTCACTCTGTCTTCACGGCCTCTCAATCTGGGACCTGTTGAGCGTATCTGTACATGTCCGATAGGAAACATTAATTCTTTGTTTTCCATTGCAATGCACTTTAAAACGTTTTCCGTTGCATCCCCTAATTAACAGAACCCAGGTCTGTGTTGGAGAGAGTGAGAGAGCGTCAGCCTGAACCATATGACTGTCTCCTCAGGAGATAGCACCTGCAGATGTCAGTCCTATATGGTCCTGGGAGCCAGCCATGGCTAATGGCTGGCCACTCAATACACAAGTGAAGGTGAGGATATAACAGGGATTGTGTGTGTGTGTTGTGTGTTGTGTGTTGTGTGTTGTGTGTTGTGTGTGTGTGTGTGTGTGTGTGTGTGTGTGTGTGTGTGTGTGTGTGTGTGTTGCATTGAATTGAGACCAGAGAAAGGTTCTTAACCCCAGCTGTGCAGGGTTGTCTGTGTTTATTTGGATCCCCATTAGCTTTTGATGCTTTTGCAGAATCATCTTCCTGGGGTCCACAAAAAACACAAAACATGTAACAATACACTGATAGACAAGGACAGTCACACAAATGTAAAATAAAACTATATACAAACAATACAACAAAAAATAATACAAACATTACAATCGTTTTGGACTTGGGGGCTGTGAAGAGACATGATGCTGGCGTGTCTTGTGGAGTATGTATGTGACGAGGGTCACAGCAATATTTCTCATGAAAACTAAAAGAGAAGTAGTTACACTCTTGTCAAACCTCAACCAGGAAAGACTGGCATGATGTTTATTTTGTTGTTTATTTTACTGCTGTACAATATGTGCAGTTAAGGGCAAGGTGTGCTGCTCTGTTCTGAGCCACAGCCTCTCTTTCTGTTTCCCACTCAGTGTGACCTTCACACCACAGTATGGCCTTTGGTATCCGCTGCCCTCCAGCCAGCACACACACAGACGCGCATGCACACAAACACACAGAGATTCACACACACAAAGACACACACACAGGCACGCAGACAGACACACACACTTGTCTCCACATATACAAATCGATTCCTTGTTCACAGAAATACACAAGCGCATAAAAAACACTCACACACTCTTGCACACACACATTTTCTCAGAACCAACCCTATGGCAGGGTATCTGCAACAAAAGTTGTTGAGGAAATGGTGCTGGTTTGTGGTTTGTTTTATAACATCTCTCCATGGCTCGAGGTAAGATCCTGGCCTGCTTCACTTGTTTTACACCTCATCAATATGGAGGAACAGTTGGTGGAATTGGCCCGGAGGTAGAGTAGAGATGTGGGTGACTTTTTAAGAGAGCTCAAGTTGTTTAGGTGCAAAGAAGGAAAGCTAAACTCGTCTGGGTGCGTGGTCGGCAGAATCATCACTCAGTTTAGAGCAGGCACATTGTGTTTTGATCAGAGTTTTGCAGGGGGAGCCATTGTGTGGAAGGAAAGCATTCGTGCATCAAACTAGTTTCCACGAAACTGTCTCAAATACTGTAGCACCCTATTCCCTTTAAAGTACACTACTTTTGACCATAGTCCTATGGGCCCTGGTTAAAAGTAGAGCACTAAATAGGGAATAGGGTGCCATTTGGAACATATCCCTGGTCTAAACGCAGTCACTCTTTATCCAGTCTCTGTAGCAGCAGGATGACATGCTGATTGTATAAAGGATGTTATGCTAACAGTTGTGTTGATAAAGGGCTTAAATACACTGTCCATCTGTCTGTGTAACAAAGTGACAGAAGTCAGGTGACATGGCGATAGCATGGGAATACAATGGCTCAACCGAAATGGCACCCTATTCCCTATTTGGGACACCACCAAAGTGAGACTGGGACCCACTTCATTATATTTATTGTCAGTGCCGTGATAGGCGAACAAACACACAAAGCCTACATAACCAAGTCAAAACAAAGAATGGGCTTTGCTGTGTAGCACATACACATGCATGCTTACAGAAATTACAGTATGCTAATGATATTTGTTTATCTGTTTTAATGAACGAGCGCTATGGAGGACAGAGCACTCACTCTCTCATGTGTGTAGGCTCGGCTAGACCTCAATGTGCACAGTAAATGATCACGTTGCACACACAACGCCACTTTCACAGAATAGGAACAATGTAACAGGAAAATTACTCGTGTGTCGATGTTGCCTCAGTAGGATTCCGTCATGATGGGATGGGTGGTTGGAGGATGGTGGTCTCAGTCTGAAGATCTCGTACAACGCTGTGTACTACTCCCTTCACAGAACAGCGCAAACGGTCTCTAACCAGAATAGAAAAAGGAGTGGGAGGCCCCGGTGCACAACTGAGCAAGAGGACACGTTTGAGAAACAGATGCCTCACAAGTCCTCAACTGGCAGCTTCATTAAATAGTACCCACAAAACACCAGTCTCAACGTCAACAGTGAAGAGGCGTTTCCGGGATGCTGGCCTTCTAGGCAAAGTTGCAAACAAAAAGCCATATCTCAGACTAGACAATAAAAATAAAAGATTAAGATGGGCAAAAGAACACTGGACAGACACTGGACAGAGGAACTCAAATTAGACATTCTAATGTACTTGTCCTCTTGTTCAGTTGTGTACCAGGGCCTCACACTCTTCTGGTTAGGGCCAGTTTGCGCTGTTCTGTGAAGGGAGCAGTACTAATCAGAACAACAGTTTTCAGCTGTGCTAAAATAATTGCAAAAGGGTTTTCAAATGATCAATTAGCCTTTTAAAATGATAAACTTGGATTAGCTAACACAACGTGTCACTGGAACACAGGAGTGATGGTTGCTGATAATGGGCCTCCGTACGCCTATGTAGATATTTCACTATAAATCAGCCATTTCCAGCTTCAATAGTCATTTACAACATTAACAATGTCTACACTGTATTTCTGATCAATTGTATTATATTTTAATGGACAAAAATGTGCTTTTCTTTCAAAAACAAGGACATTTCTAAGTGACCCCAAACTTTTGAACGGTAGTGTATATAGGATAAAGCTTCTTCGATCGGTGGTTTGGTTTCCAAGGAGATGGGATAATTTGTCCAACGGGCGTGGCCTCGCCTTGCGGAACTTGATCTACTGTCTGTTTAGTAAGTCCTATAATTTATAAGGAGATTCACAGAAGGCGGGCTCTCATAGCTAAACAGTGTGACACGGGAATGCCCAGTTGGTCCTAAGAACTAAACACATTTAATGTTCATGTAAGATAAACTTGAGATTTCCTTATAAATGTTCATAAAACGTTAAAATTGTGTTTTGTCCAAGAAAAACTATCTCCCAAACATGACCATGGTTCCTTTACACATGTTGTAGCAATAGTCACATTAGACTTAGTTTATGACATACAGTAGGAGGATCAGAACAGATATATCACATTTTGATTAATATCAACATGTCATGAGTTTTTCAGTTTAATATATTTAATACATGTTTAATATGCCCCACCCCTCCCTGTGTAGTAACCCAATCACAAGGCTATCTGCTGATTTGAAGGCGTCTATTTCCTATCTCCTGAGCTCCTCAGGGTCGTAAAGAAAGGGGGAGACAGATGAGCTATTGTCCGTTGCGGCCTTTATGGCCCCACCATATCATGGAGCCGGCATTCCTGCTCTGGTAACCCCTCAAAGACAGGAAAGGTGACCCTGGTTCTTGTGTTAAGATGTAATCACCCCCCATTGCTCATGGCCTCCTCGTGGACCCTCGTCACAACACCAGACAGCCTGCAGAACCATAGCAGCCCAGCCGGTCTGCTGAATCCTAGCAGCCCAGCCTGCCAGAAGAACTATAGCAGCCCAGCCTGCCTGCAGAACCATAGCAGACCAGCCAGTTCGCTGAACCGTAGCAGCCAAGCCAGGCTGCACAACCAAAGCAGCCCAGCTAGCCAGCAGAACCATAGCAGCCCAGCCAGCCTGCAGAAACATAGCAGACCAGCCAGTTCGCTGAACCGTAGCAGCCCAGCCAGGCTGCACAACCAAAGCAGCCCAGCTAGCCAGCAGAACCATAGCAGCCCAGCCAGCCTGCACAACCAAAGCAGACCCGGCCAGCCTGCAGAACCAAAGCAGCCCAGCAGAACCATAGCAGCCCAGCCAGCCTGCAGAACCATAGCAGCCCAGCCAGCCTGCAGAACCATAGCAGCCCAGCCAGCCTGCAAAACCGTAGCAGCACAGCCAGCCTGCTGAACCGTACCAGCCCAGCCAGCCTGCAGAACCATAGGAGACCCGGACAGTCTGCTGAATCCTAGCAGCCCAGCCTGCCAGAAGAACTATAGCAGCCCAGCCAGCCTGCTGAACCGTAGCAGCACAGCCAGCCTGCAGAACCATAGCAGACCCGGCCAGTCTGCTGAATCCTAGCAGCCCAGCCTGCCAGAAGAACTATAGCAGCCCAGCCTGCCTGCAGAACCATAGCAGCCCAGCCAGCCTGCAGAACCCTAGCAGTCCAGCCAGTCTGTTGAATCCTAGCAGACCAGCCAGTTTGCAGAACCGTAGTAGCCCAGCCTGCCTTCAGAACCATAGCAGACCCGGCCAGTCTGCTGAACCATAGCAGACCCGGCCAGTCTGCTGAACCATAGCAGCCCTGCCAGCCTGCAGAACCATAGCAGCCCAGCCAGCCTGCAGAACCATAGCAGCCCAGCCAGCCTGCAGAACCATAGCAGACCCGGCCAGCCTGCTGAACCATAGCAGCCCAGCCTGCCTGCAGAACCATAGCAGCCCAGCAAGCCTGCAGAACCATAGCAGACCAGCAGGTTTGCTGAACCGTAGCAGCCCAGCCAGCCTTCAGAACCATAGCAGACACGGCCAGACTGCTGAACCATAGCAGACCCGGCCAGTCTGCTGAACCATAGCAGCCCTGCCAGCCTGCAGAACCATAGCAGCCCAGCCAGTCTGCAGAACTATAGCAGCCCAGCCAGCCTGCAGAACCCTAGCAGCCCAGCTAGTCTGTTGAATCCTAGAAGCCCAGCCTGCCAGAAAAACTATAGAAGCCCAGCTTGCCTGCAGAACCATAGCAGACCAGCCAGTTTGCTGAACCGTAGCAGCCCAGCCTGCCTGCAGAACCATAGCAGCCCAGCAAGCCTGCAGAACCATAGCAGACCAGCCAGTTTGCTGAACCGTAGCAGCCCAGCCAGCCTTCAGAACCATAGCAGACACGGCCAGTCTGCTGAACCATAGCAGACCCGGCCAGTCTGCTGAACCATAGCAGCCCTGCCAGCCTGCAGAACCATAGCAGCCCAGCCAATCTGCAGAACCATAGCAGCCCGGCCAGCCTGCAGAACCATAGCAGCCCGGACAGTTTGCTGAACCGTAGCAGCCCAGCCAGCCTGCAGAACCATAGCATACCAGCCAGTTTCCTGAACCATAGCAGCCCAGCCAGCCTGCAGAACCGTAGCAGACCAGCCAGTTTGCTGAACCGTAGCAGCCCAGCCAGCCTGCAGAACCATAGCAGCCCAGCCTGCCAGAAGAACTATAGCAGCCCAGCCAGTCTGCTGAACCATAGCAGCCCAGCCTGCCAGAAGAACTATAGCAGCCCAGCCTGTCTGCTGAACCATAGCAGCCCAGCCAGTTTGCTGAACCATAGCAGCCCAGCCAGCCTGCAGAACCATAGCAGACCCGGCCAGTCTGCTGAACCATAGCAGCCCAGCCTGGCAGAAGAACAATAACAGCCCAGACAGTCTGCTGAACCATAGCAGCCCAGCCAGCCTGCAGAACAGTAGCAGACCAGCCAGTTTGCTGAACCGTAGCAGCCCAGCCAGCCTGCAGAACCCTAGCAGCCCAGCCAGTCTGTTGAATCCTAGCAGCCCAGCCTGCCAGAAGAACTATAGCAGCCCAGCCTGCCTGCAGAACCATAGCAGCCCAGCAGCCTGCAGAACCCTAGCAGCCCAGCCAGTCTGTTGAATCCTAGCAGCCCAGCCTGCCAGAAGAACTATAGCAGCCCAGCTTGCATGCAGAACCATAGCAGACCAGCCAGTTTGCTGAACCGTAGCAGCCCAGCCTGCCTGCAGAACCATAGCAGCCCAGCCAGCCTGCAGAACCATAGCAGACCAGCCAGTTTGCTGAACCGTAGCAGCCGAGCCAGTCTTCAGAACCATAGCAGACCCGGCTAGTCTGCTGAACCATAGCAGACCCGGCCAGTCTGCTGAACCATAGCAGCCCTGCCAGCCTGCAGAACCATAGCAGCCCAGCCAGCCTGCAGAACCATAGCAGCCCAGCCAGCCTGCAGAACCATAGCAGACCCGGCCAGCCTATTGAACCATAGCAGCCCGTACAGTTTGCTGAACCGTAGCAGCCCAGCCAGCCTGCAGAACCATAGCAGACCAGCCAGTTTGCTGAACCATAGCAGCCCAGCCAGCCTGCAGAACCATAGCAGACCAGCCAGTTTGCTGAACCGTAGCAGCCCAGCCAGCCAGAAGAACTATAGCAGCCCAGCCAGTCTGCTGAACCATAGCAGCCCAGCCTGCCAGAAGAACTATAGCAGCCCAGCCTGTCTGCTGAACCATAGCAGCCCAGCCAGTTTGCTGAACCGTAGCAGCCCAGCCTGCCAGAAGAACTATAGCAGCCCAGCCAGTCTGCTGAACCATAGCACCCCAGCCTGCCAGAAGAACTATAGCAGCCCAGCCAGTCTGCTGAACCATAGCAGCCCAGCCAGCCTGCAGAACCATAGCAGACCAGCCAGTTTGCTGAACCGTAGTAGCCGAGCCAGTCTTCAGAACCATAGCAGACCCGGCCAGTCTGCTGAACCATAGCAGACCCGGCCAGTCTGCTGAACCATAGCAGCCCTGCAAGCCTGCAGAACCATAGCAGCCCAGCCAGCCTGCAGAACCATAGCAGCCCAGCCAGCCTGCAGAACCATAGCAGACCCGGCCAGCCTGCTGAACAATAGCAGCCCGTACAGTTTGCTGAACCGTAGCAGCCCAGCCAGCCTGCAGACCATAGCAGACCAGCCAGTTTGCTGAACCATAGCAGCCCAGCCAGCCTGCAGAACCATAGCAGACCAGCCAGTTTGCTGAACCGTAGCAGCCCAGCCAGCCTGCAGAACCATAGCAGCCCAGCCAGCCTGCAGAACCATAGCAGACCAGGCAGTTTGCTGAACCGTAGCAGCCCAGCCAGTCTTCAGAACCATAGCAGACCCGGCCAGTCTGCTGAACCATAGCAGACCCGGCCAGTCTGCTGAACCATAGCAGCCCTGCCA
Organism: Salvelinus alpinus; assembly: GCF_045679555.1. NCBI lineage: Eukaryota > Metazoa > Chordata > Actinopteri > Salmoniformes > Salmonidae > Salvelinus > Salvelinus alpinus. Next base: position 34,896,122 of record NC_092101.1, on the reverse strand, counting down.
GCCTGCAGAACCATAGCAGCCCAGCCAGCCTGCAGAACCATAGCAGCCCAGCCAGCCTGCAGAACCATAGCAGACCCGGCCAGCCTGCTGAACCATAGCAGCCCGTACAGTTTGCTGAACCGTAGCAGCCCAGCCAGCCTGCAGAACCATAGCAGACCAGCCAGTTTGCTGAACCATAGCAGCCCAGCCAGCCTGCAGAACCGTAGCAGACCAGCCAGTTTGCTGAACCGTAGCAGCCCAGCCAGCCTGCAGAACCATAGCAGCCCAGCCTGCCAGAAGAACTATAGCAGCCCAGCCAGTCTGAAGAACCATAGCAGCCCAGCCTGCCAGAAGAACTATAGCAGCCCAGCCTGTCTGCTGAACCATAGCAGCCCAGCCAGTTTGCTGAACCGTAGCAGCCCAGCCAGCCTGCAGAACCATAGCAGACCCGGCCAGCCTGCTGAACCATAGCAGCCCGTACAGTTTGCTGAACCATAGCAGCCCAGCCAGCCTGCAGAACCATAGCAGCCCAGCCAGCCTGCAGAACCATAGCAGCCCAGCCTCCCAGAAGAACTATAGCAGCCCAGCCAGTCTGAAGAACCATAGCAGCCCAGCCTGCCAGAAGAACTATAGCAGCCCAGCCTGTCTGCTGAACCATAGCAGCCCAGCCAGTTTGCTGAACCGTAGCAGCCCAGCCTGCCAGAAGAACTATAGCAGCCCAGCCAGTCTGCTGAACCATAGCAGCCCAGCCTGCCAGAAGAACTATAGCAGCCCAGCCAGTCTGCTGAACCATTGCAGCCCAGCCAGCCTGCAGAACCATAGCAGCCCAGCCAGTTTGCTGAACCCTAGCAGCCCAGCCAGTCTGTTGAATCCTAGCAGCCCAGCCTGCCAGAAAAACTATAGAAGCCCAGCTTGCCTGCAGAACCATAGCAGACCAGCCAGTTTGCTGAACCGTAGCAGCCCAGCCTGCCTGCAGAACCATAGCAGCCCAGCAAGCCTGCAGAACCATAGCAGACCAGCAGGTTTGCTGAACCGTAGCAGCCCAGCCAGCCTTCAGAACCATAGCAGACACGGCCAGACTGCTGAACCATAGCAGACCCGGCCAGTCTGCTGAACCATAGCAGCCCTGCCAGCCTGCAGAACCATAGCAGCCCAGCCAGTCTGCAGAACTATAGCAGCCCAGCCAGCCTGCAGAACCCTAGCAGCCCAGCTAGTCTGTTGAATCCTAGCAGCCCAGCCTGCCAGAAAAACTATAGAAGCCCAGCTTGCCTGCAGAACCATAGCAGACCAGCCAGTTTGCTGAACCGTAGCAGCCCAGCCTGCCTGCAGAACCATAGCAGCCCAGCAAGCCTGCAGAACCATAGCAGACCAGCCAGTTTGCTGAACCGTAGCAGCCCAGCCAGCCTTCAGAACCATAGCAGACACGGCCAGTCTGCTGAACCATAGCAGACCCGGCCAGTCTGCTGAACCATAGCAGCCCTGCCAGCCTGCAGAACCATAGCAGCCCAGCCAATCTGCAGAACCATAGCAGCCCGGCCAGCCTGCAGAACCATAGCAGCCCGGACAGTTTGCTGAACCGTAGCAGCCCAGCCAGCCTGCAGAACCATAGCATACCAGCCAGTTTGCTGAACCATAGCAGCCCAGCCAGCCTGCAGAACCGTAGCAGACCAGCCAGTTTGCTGAACCGTAGCAGCCCAGCCAGCCTGCAGAACCATAGCAGCCCAGCCTGCCAGAAAAACTATAGCAGCCCAGCCAGTCTGCTGAACCATAGCAGCCCAGCCTGCCAGAAGAACTATAGCAGCCCAGCCTGTCTGCTGAACCATAGCAGCCCAGCCAGTTTGCTGAACCATAGCAGCCCAGCCAGCCTGCAAAACCATAGCAGACCCGGCCAGTCTGCTGAACCATAGCAGCCCAGCCTGGCAGAAGAACAATAACAGCCCAGACAGTCTGCTGAACCTTAGCAGCCCAGCCAGCCTGCAGAACAGTAGCAGACCAGCCAGTTTGCTGAACCGTAGCAGCCCAGCCAGCCTGCAGAACCCTAGCAGCCCAGCCAGTCTGTTGAATCCTAGCAGCCCAGCCTGCCAGAAGAACTATAGCAGCCCAGCCTGTCTGCAGAACCATAGCAGCCCAGCAGCCTGCAGAACCCTAGCAGCCCAGCCAGTCTGTTGAATCCTAGCAGCCCAGCCTGCCAGAAGAACTATAGCAGCCCAGCTTGCATGCAGAACCATAGCAGACCAGCCAGTTTGCTGAACCGTAGCAGCCCAGCCTGCCTGCAGAACCATAGCAGCCCAGCCAGCCTGCAGAACCATAGCAGACCAGCCAGTTTGCTGAACCGTAGCAGCCGAGCCAGTCTTCAGAACCATAGCAGACCCGGCTAGTCTGCTGAACCATAGCAGACCCGGCCAGTCTGCTGAACCATAGCAGCCCTGCCAGCCTGCAGAACCATAGCAGCCCAGCCAGCCTGCAGAACCATAGCAGCCCAGCCAGCCTGCAGAACCATAGCAGACCCGGCCAGCCTACTGAACCATAGCAGCCCGTACAGTTTGCTGAACCGTAGCAGCCCAGCCAGCCTGCAGAACCATAGCAGACCAGCCAGTTTGCTGAACCATAGCAGCCCAGCCAGCCTGCAGAACCATAGCAGACCAGCCAGTTTGCTGAACCGTAGCAGCCCAGCCAGCCTGCAGAACCATAGCAGCCCAGCCTGCCAGAAGAACTATAGCAGCCCAGCCTGTCTGCTGAACCATAGCAGCCCAGCCAGTTTGCTGAACCGTAGCAGCCCAGTCTGCCAGAAGAACTATAGCAGCCCAGCCAGTCTGCTGAACCATAGCAGCCCAGCCTGCCAGAAGAACTATAGCAGCCCAGCCAGTCTGCTGAACCATAGCAGCCCAGCCAGCCTGCAGAACCATAGCAGACCAGCCAGTTTGCTGAACCGTAGTAGCCGAGCCAGTCTTCAGAACCATAGCAGACCCGGCCAGTCTGCTGAACCATAGCAGACCCGGCCAGTCTGCTGAACCATAGCAGCCCTGCCAGCCTGCAGAACCATAGCAGCCCAGCCAGCCTGCAGAACCATAGCAGCCCCGGCCAGCCTGCAGAACCATAGCAGACCCGACCAGCCTGCTGAACAATAGCAGCCCGTACAGTTTGCTGAACCGTAGCAGCCCAGCCAGCCTGCAGAACCATAGCAGACCAGCCAGTTTGCTGAACCGTAGCAGCCCAGCCAGCCTGCAGAACCATAGCAGACCAGCCAGTTTGCTGAACCGTAGCAGCCCAGCCAGCCTGCAGAACCATAGCAGCCCAGCCAGTCTGCTGAACCATAGCAGCCCAGCCAGCCTGCAGAACCATAGCAGACCCGGCCAGCCTGCTGAACCATAGCAGCCCGTACAGTTTGCTGAACCGTAGCAGCCCAGTCAGCCTGCAGAACCATAGAAGACCAGCCAGTTTGCTGAACCATAGCAGCCCAGCCAGCCTGCAGAACCATAGCAGACCAGCCAGTTTGCTGAACCGTTGCAGCCCAGCCAGCCTGCAGAACCATAGCAGCCCAGCCTGCCAGAAAAACAATAGCAGCCCAGCCAGTCTGCTGAACCATAGCAGCCCAGCCAGCCTGCAGAACCATAGCAGACCAGCCAGTTTGCTGAACCGTAGCAGCCGAGCCAGTCTTCAGAACCATAGCAGACCCGGCCAGTCTGCTGAACCATAGCAGACCCGGACAGTCTGCTGAACCATAGCAGCCCTGCCAGCCTGCAGAACCATAGCAGCCCAGCCAGCCTGCAGAACCATAGCAGCCCAGCCAGCCTGCAGAACCATAGCAGACCCGGGCAGCCTGCTGAACCATAGCAGCCCGTACAGTTTGCTGAACTGTAGCAGCCCAGCCAGCCTGCAGAACCATAGCAGACCAGCCAGTTTGCTGAACCATAGCAGCCCAGCCAGCCTGCAGAACCATAGCAGACCAGCCAGTTTGCTGAACCGTAGCAGCCCAGCCAGCCTGCAGAACCATAGCAGCCCAGCCAGTCTGCTGAACCATAGCAGCCCAGCCAGCCTGCAGAACCATAGCAGACCAGCCAGTTTGCTGAACCGTAGCAGCCCAGCCAGCCTGCAGAACCATAGCAGACCCGGCCAGCCTGCTGAACCATAGCAGCCCGGACAGTTTGCTGAACCATAGCAGCCCAGCCAGCCTGCAGAACCATAGCAGACCAGCCAGTTTGCTGAACCATAGCAGCCCAGCCAGCCTGCAGAACCATAGCAGACCAGCCAGTTTGCTGAACCGTAGCAGCCCAGCCAGCCTGCAGAACCATAGCAGCCCAGCCTGCCAGAAAAACTATAGCAGCCCAGCCAGTCTGCTGAACCATAGCAGCCCAGCCTGCCAGAAGAACTATAGCAGCCCAGCCTGTCTGCTGAACCATAGCAGCCCAGCCAGTTTGCTGAACCGTAGCAGCCCAACCAGCCTGCAGAACCATAGCAGACCCGGCCAGCCTGCTGAACCATAGCAGCCCGTACAGTTTGCTGAACCGTAGCAGCCCAGCCAGCCTGCAGAACCATAGCAGACCAGCCAGTTTGCTGAACCATAGCAGCCCAGCCAGCCTGCAGAACCATAGCAGACCAGCCAGTTTGCTGAACCGTAGCAGCCCAGCCAGCCTGCAGAACCATAGCAGCCCAGCCTGCCAGAAGAACTATAGCAGCCCAGCCAGTCTGCTGAACCATAGCAGCCCAGCCTGCCAGAAGAACTATAGCAGCCCAGCCAGTCTGCTGAACCATTGCAGCCCAGCCAGCCTGCAGAACCATAGCAGCCCAGCCAGTTTGCTGAACCGTAGCAGCCCAGCCAGTTTGCTGAACCGTAGCAGCACAGCCAGCCTGCAGAACCATAGCAGCCCAGCTTGCATGCAGAACCATAGCAGACCAGCCAGTTTGCTGAACCGTAGCAGCCCAGCCTGGCTGCAGAACCATAGCAGCCCAGCCAGCCTGCAGAACCATAGCAGACCAGCCAGTTTACTGAACCGTAGCAGCCGAGCCAGCCTTCAGAACCATAGCAGTCCCGGCCAGTCTGCTGAACCATAGCAGACCCGGCCAGTCTGCTGAACCATAGCAGCCCTGCCAGCCTGCAGAACCATAGTAGCCCAGCCAGCCTGCAGAACCATAGCAGCCCAGCCTGCCAGAAGAACAATAGCAGCCCAGCCAGTCTGCTGAACCATAGCAGCCCAGCCTGCCAGAAGAACTATAGCAGCCCAGCCTGTCTGCTGAACCATAGCAGCCCAGCCAACCTGCAGAACCATAGCAGACCAGCCAGTTTGCTGAACCATAGCAGCCCAGCCAGCCTGCAGAACCATAGCAGACCAGCCAGTTTGCTGAACCGTAGCAGCCCAGCCAGTTTGCTGAACCGTAGCAGCACAGCCAGCCTGCAGAACCATAGCAGCCCAGCTTGCATGCAGAACCATAGCAGACCAGCCAGTTTGCTGAACCGTAGCAGCCCAGCCTGGCTGCAGAACCATAGCAGCCCAGCCAGCCTGCAGAACCATAGCAGACCAGCCAGTTTACTGAACCGTAGCAGCCGAGCCAGCCTTCAGAACCATAGCAGTCCCGGCCAGTCTGCTGAACCATAGCAGACCCGGCCAGTCTGCTGAACCATAGCAGCCCTGCCAGCCTGCAGAACCATAGCAGCCCAGCCAGCCTGCAGAACCATAGCAGCCCAGCCTGCCAGAAGAACAATAGCAGCCCAGCCAGTCTGCTGAACCATAGCAGCCCAGCCTGCCAGAAGAACTATAGCAGCCCAGCCTGTCTGCTGAACCATAGCAGCCCAGCCAGCCTGCAGAACCATAGCAGACCAGCCAGTTTGCTGAACCATAGCAGCCCAGCCAGCCTGCAGAACCATAGCAGACCAGCCAGTTTGCTGAACCGTAGCAGCCCAGCCAGCCTGCAGAACCATAGCAGCCCAGCCAGTCTGCTGAACCATAGCAGCCCAGCCAGCCTGCAGAACCATAGCAGACCAGCCAGTTTGCTGAACCGTAGCAGCCCAGCCAGCCTGCAGAACCATAGCAGACCCGGCCAGCCTGCTGAACCATAGCAGCCCGGACAGTTTGCTGAACCATAGCAGCCCAGCCAGCCTGCAGAACCATAGCAGACCAGCCAGTTTGCTGAACCATAGCAGCCCAGCCAGCCTGCAGAACCATAGCAGACCAGCCAGCCTGCAGAACCATAGCAGCCCAGCCAGCCTGCAGAACCATAGCAGCCCAGCCAGCCTGCAGAACCATAGCAGACCCGGGCAGCCTGCTGAACCATAGCAGCCCGTACAGTTTGCTGAACCGTAGCAGCCCAGCCAGCCTGCAGAACCATAGCAGACCAGCCAGTTTGCTGAACCATAGCAGCCCAGCCAGCCTGCAGAACCATAGCAGACCAGCCAGTTTGCTGAACCGTAGCAGCCCAGCCAGCCTGCAGAACCATAGCAGCCCAGCCAGTCTGCTGAACCATAGCAGCCCAGCCAGCCTGCAGAACCATAGCAGACCAGCCAGTTTGCTGAACCGTAGCAGCCCAGCCAGCCTGCAGAACCATAGCAGACCCGGCCAGCCTGCTGAACCATAGCAGCCCGGACAGTTTGCTGAACCATAGCAGCCCAGCCAGCCTGCAGAACCATAGCAGACCAGCCAGTTTGCTGAACCATAGCAGCCCAGCCAGCCTGCAGAACCATAGCAGACCAGCCAGTTTGCTGAACCGTAGCAGCCCAGCCAGCCTGCAGAACCATAGCAGACCAGCCAGTTTGCTGAACCGTAGCAGCCCAGCCAGCCTGCAGAACCATAGCAGCCCAGCCTGCCAGAAAAACTATAGCAGCCCAGCCAGTCTGCTGAACCATAGCAGCCCAGCCTGCCAGAAGAACTATAGCAGCCCAGCCTGTCTGCTGAACCATAGCAGCCCAGCCAGTTTGCTGAACCGTAGCAGCCCAGCCAGCCTGCAGAACCATAGCAGCCCAGCCTGCCAGAAGAACAATAGCAGCCCAGCCAGTCTGCTGAACCATAGCAGCCCAGCCAGCCTGCAGAACCATAGCAGACCAGCCAGTTTGCTGAACCGTAGCAGCCGAGCCAGTCTTCAGAACCATAGCAGACCCGGCCAGTCTGCTGAACCATAGCAGACCCGGACAGTCTGCTGAACCATAGCAGCCCTGCCAGCCTGCAGAACCATAGCAGCCCAGCCAGCCTGCAGAACCATAGCAGCCCAGCCAGCCTGCAGAACCATAGCAGACCCGGGCAGCCTGCTGAACCATAGCAGCCCGTACAGTTTGCTGAACCGTAGCAGCCCAGCCAGCCTGCAGAACCATAGCAGACCAGCCAGTTTGCTGAACCATAGCAGCCCAGCCAGCCTGCAGAACCATAGCAGACCAGCCAGTTTGCTGAACCGTAGCAGCCCAGCCAGCCTGCAGAACCATAGCAGCCCAGCCAGTCTGCTGAACCATAGCAGCCCAGCCAGCCTGCAGAACCATAGCAGACCAGCCAGTTTGCTGAACCGTAGCAGCCCAGCCAGCCTGCAGAACCATAGCAGCCCAGCCAGTCTGCTGAACCATAGCAGCCCAGCCAGCCTGCAGAACCATAGCAGACCAGCCTGTTTGCTGAACCGTAGCAGCCGAGCCAGTCTTCAGAACCATAGCAGACCCGGCCAGTCTGCTGAACCATAGCAGACCCGGCCAGTCTGCTGAACCATAGCAGCCCTGCCAGCCTGCAGAACCATAGCAGCCCAGCCAGCCTGCAGAACCATAGCAGCCCAGCCAGCCTGCAGAACCATAGCAGACCCGGCCAGCCTGCTGAACCATAGCAGCCCGTACAGTTTGCTGAACCGTAGCAGCCGAGCCAGTCTGCTGAACCATAGCAGCCCTGCCAGCCTGCAGAACCATAGCAGACCAGCCAGTTTGCTGAACCGTAGCAGCCGAGCCAGTCTTCAGAACCACAGCAGACCCGGCCAGTCTGCTGAACCATAGCAGACCCGGACAGTCTGCTGAACCATAGCAGCCCTGCCAGCCTGCAGAACCATAGCAGCCCAGCCAGCCTGCAGAACCATAGCAGCCCAGCCAGCCTGCAGAACCATAGCAGACCCGGGCAGCCTGCTGAACCATAGCAGCCCGTACAGTTTGCTGAACCGTAGCAGCCCAGCCAGCCTGCAGAACCATAGCAGACCAGCCAGTTTGCTGAACCATAGCAGCCCAGCCAGTTTGCTGAACCGTAGCAGCCCAGCCAGCCTGCAGAACCATAGCAGCCCAGCCAGTCTGCTGAACCATAGCAGCCCAGCCAGCCTGCAGAACCATAGCAGACCAGCCAGTTTGCTGAACCGTAGCAGCCCAGCCAGCCTGCAGAACCATAGCAGCCCAGCCAGTCTGCTGAACCATAGCAGCCCAGCCAGCCTGCAGAACCATAGCAGACCAGCCAGTTTGCTGAACCGTAGCAGCCGAGCCAGTCTTCAGAACCATAGCAGACCCGGCCAGTCTGCTGAACCATAGCAGACCCGGCCAGTCTGCTGAACCATAGCAGCCCTGCCAGCCTGCAGAACCATAGCAGCCCAGCCAGCCTGCAGAACCATAGCAGCCCAGCCAGCCTGCAGAACCATAGCAGACCCGGCCAGCCTGCTGAACCATAGCAGCCCAGCCAGTTTGCTGAACCGTAGCAGCCCAGCCAGCCTGCAGAACCATAGCAGCCCAGCCAGTCTGCTGAACCATAGCAGCCCAGCCAGCCTGCAGAACCATAGCAGACCAGCCAGTTTGCTGAACCGTAGCAGCCCAGCCTGGCTGCAGAACCATAGCAGCCCAGCAAGCCTGCAGAACCATAGCAGACCAGCCAGTTTGGTTTACCGTAGCAGCCCAGCCAGCCTGCTTTACCGTAGCAGCCCAGCCAGCCTTTAGAACCATAGCAGACCCGGCCATTCTGCTGAACCATAGCAGACCCGGCCAGTCTGCTGAACCATAGCAGCCCTTCCAGCCTGCAGAACCATAGCAGCCCAGCCAGTCTGCAGAACCATAGCAGCCCAGCCAGCCTGCAGAACCATAGCAGACCCGGCCAGCCTGCTGAACCATAGCAGCCCAGCCAGTTTGCTGAACCATAGCAGCCCAGCCAGCCTGCAGAACCATAGCAGCCCAGCCAGTTTGCAGAACCCTAGCAGCCCAGCCAGTCTGTTGAATCCTAGCAGCCCAGCCTGACAGAAGAACTATAGCAGCCCAGCTTGCCTGCAGAACCATAGCAGACCAGCCAGTTTGCTGAACCGTAGCAGCCCAGCCTGCCTGCAGAACCATAGCAGCCCAGCAAGCCTGCAGAACCATAGCAGACCAGCCAGTTTGCTTTACCGTAGCAGCCCAGCCAGCCTTCAGAACCATAGCAGTCCCGGCCAGTCTGCTGAACCATAGCAGACCCGGCCAGTCTGCTGAACCATAGCAGCCCTTCCAGCCTGCAGAACCATAGCTGCCCAGCCAGTCTGCAGAACCATAGCAGCCCAGCCAGCCTGCAGAACCATAGCAGACCCGGCCAGCCTGCTGAACCATAGCAGCCCGGACAGTTTGCTGAACCGTAGCAGCCCAGCCAGCCTGCAGAACCATAGCAAACCAGTCAGTTTGCTGAACCATAGCAGCCCAGCCAGCCTGCAGAACCAAAGCAGACCAGCCAGTTTGCTGAACCGTAGCAACCCAGCCAGCCTGCAGAACCATAGCAGCCCAGCCTGCCAGAAGAACCATAGCAGCCCAGCCTGTCTGCTGAACCATAGCAGCCCAGCCAGTTTGCTGAACCGTAGCAGCCCAGCCAGCCTGCAGAACCATAGCAGACCCGGCCAGTCTGCTGAACCATAGCAGCCCAGCCTGCCAGAAGAACAATAGCAGACCAGCCAGTTTGCTGAACCGTAGCAGCCCAGCCAGCCTGCAGAACAATAGCAGACCAGCCAGTTTGCTGAACCGTAGCAGCCCAGCCAGCCTGCAGAACCATAGCAGACCAGCCAGTCTGCTGAACCATAGCAGACCAGCCAGTTTGCTGAACCGCAGCAGCCCAGCCAGCCTGCAGAACCATAGCAGACCAGCCAGTCTGCTGAACCATAGCAGCCCAGCCAGTCTGCTGAACCGTAGCAGCCCAGCCTGCCTGCAGAACCATAGCAGACCAGCCAGTCTGCTGAACCATAGCAGACCCGGCCAGTCTGCTGAACCGTAGCAGCCCAGCCAGCCTGCCTGCAGAACCATAGCAGACCCAGCCAGTCTGCTGAACCATAGCAGCCCAGCCAGTCTGCAGAACCATAGTAGCTCAGCCAGCCTGCAGAACCATATCAGCTCAGCCAGCCTGCAGAACCATAGCAGCCAGCCCACCTGCAGAACCATAGCAGCCCAGCCAGCCTGCTGAAGCTAGAGATAACACAGACAGACAGTAAGGCTCTGTGACAGAGAAGCCTAGAGAGAGAGATAGGGAGGGAAGGAAAGAGAGAGACAGATAAAGTGTTGGGAGGGAGAATTAGAAAAAAAGAGAGAGAGAGAGTGAGAAAGAATGAGAGAGACCGATACAGGGTGGGGAGGATGAGAGAGAGGGAGAGGTCTGATAGGGCCTACTGACACCCCTATCAGATCACAGTAAAATCCAGCCGACTCAATCATGAGACATCAAAGCTGAACAAACTGCATACTATTAAGAAATGCTATAGACGGAAGGAAAGTAGTTTAGAAACCTACCAGAAAACAATTAGCCAACAACAAATTCAATCCCTTTTAGACAACTTCCTGGACAAAATGTTTCACTGCAATAGCGAAGGTGTAAACTTGGCAGTAGAAAGCCTAAATAGTATATTTGACCTCTCAACTTCCCTATCAAATACAAAAATATCACCAGACAACCTAAGAAAATGGACAACAATGACACATGGTTTGATGACGAATGCAAAAACCTAAGAAAATAATTGAGGAACCTATCCAACTAAAAACACAGAGACCCAGAAAACCTGAGCCAACATCTTCACTATGGTGAAACACTAAAACAGGACAGAAATACACGAAGAAAAAATCAAGAACAACATGTCAGAAATCAGCTCAATGTAAGTGAAGAATCCATAGAATCTAACCACTTCTGGGATAATTGTAACATTGTCACGATCGTCTTTAGGTGAAAGAGTGGACCAAGGCGCAGCGTGATATAGATACATCTTCTTTTATTTGAGAAGATGAAACGAACACGAAACTAATACAAACTAAACAAAACAACAAACGACCGTGAAGCTAACAAACGAAAGTGCAGACAAAAGCTACTAACGTCAAACATAGACAATTACCCACAACCTACCTAATGCCTATGGCTGCCTTAAATATCGCTCCCAATCAGAGACAACGATAGACAGCTGTCTCTGATTGAGAACCAATCCAGGCAACCATAGACATACATAAACACCTACACTGAACACAACCCCATGAACTCTACAAAACCCCCTATACAATACAAACACCCTATACGAGACAAAAACACACAAACATCCCCCATGTCACACCCTGACCTAAAATAATAAAGAAAACAAAGATAACTAAGGCCAGGGCGTGACAGTACCCCCCCCCCCCCCCCCAAAGGTGCGGACTCCGGCCGCAAAACCTGACACAGAGGGGAGGGTCTGGGTGGGCCTTCTTACGGCGGCGGCTCGGGTGCGGGACGTGGCCCACACTTCACCATAGTCACTACCCGCTTTGGTGGCGCCTCTGGAGCGGCGACCCTTTCAGCGAGTCCTGGACTGAATACCATCCTAGAGGGCGCCACTGGACGGAGGGGCAGCTCCGGACTGAGGGGCAGCTCCGGACTGAGGGGCAGCTCCGGACTGAGGGGCAGCTCCGGACTGAGGGGCAGCTCCGGACTGAGGGGCAGCTCCGGACTGGCGGACGGCTCTGGCAGATCCTGGCTGACTGATGGCTCTGGCAGATCCTGGCCGGCGGGCGGCTCTGGCAGATCCTGGCCGGCGGGCGGCTCTGGCAGATCCTGGCCGGCGGGCGGCTCTGGCAGATCCTGGCCGGCGGGCGGCTCTGGCAGATCCTGACCGGCGGGCGGCTCTGGCAGATCCTGACCGGCGGGCGGCTCTGGCAGATCCTGACCGGCGGGCGGCTCTGGCAGATCCTGACCGGCGGGCGGCTCTGGCAGATCCTGACCGGCGGGCGGCTCTGGCTGCTCCTGACCGGCGGGCGGCTCTGGCTGCTCCTGACCGGCGGGCGGCTCTGGCTGCTCCTGACCGGCGGGCGGCTCTGGCTGCTCCTGACCGGCGGGCGGCTCTGGCTGCTCCTGACCGGCGGGCGGCTCTGGCTGCTCCTGACTGGCGGGCGGCTCTGGCTGCTCCTGACTGGCGGGCGGCTCTGGCTGCTCCTGACTGGCGGACGGCTCTGGCTGCTCCTGACTGGCGGACGGCTCTAGCGGCTCCTGACTGACGGACGGCTCTGAAGGCTCAGGACAGACGGGCGGCTTTTAAGGCTCAGGACAGACGGGCGGCTTTGAAGGCTCAGGACAGACGGGCAGCTTTGAAGGCTTAGGACAGACGGGCAGTTCAGACGGCGCTGGGCAGACGGATAGCGCAGACGGCACTGGGCAGACGGGCAGTGCAGGCGGCACTGGGCAGACGGCAGACTCTGGCCGGCTGAGGCGCACAGTAGGCCTGGTGCGTGGTGCCGGAACTGGTGGTACCGGGCTAAGGACACACACCTTAAGGCTAGTGCGGGGAGCAGCAACAGGGCGCGCAGGGCTCTGGAGACGCACAGGAAGCTTGGTGCGTGGTGCCGGAACTGGAGGTACTGGGCTGGAGACACACACCACAGGGAGAGTGCGTGGAGGAGGAACAGGGCTCTGGAGACGCACAGGAAGCCTGGTGTGTGGTGTTGGCACTGGTGGTACTGGGCTGGGGCGGGGAGGTGGCGCCGGATATACCGGACCGTGCAGGCGTACTGGCTCCCTTGAGCACCGAGCCTGCCCAACCTTACCTGGTTGAATGCTCCCCGTAGCCCGACCAGTGCGGGGAGGTGGAATAACCCGCACTGGGCTGTGTTGGCGAACCGGGGACACCATGCGTAAGGCTGGTGCCATGTATGCCGGCCCGAGGAGACCAGACGCGTTGAGCCGGCTTCATGGCACCTGGCTCAATGCTCAATCTAGCCCGGCCAGTGCGGGGAGGTGGAATAACCCGCACCGGGCTAAGCACACGTACAGGAGACACCGTGCGCTTTACCGCATAACATGGTGTACCTGACTTCGCCACACTCCCTTGTAGCCCCCCCCCCCCAAGAAATGTTTTGGGCTGACTCACAGGCTTCCTACCGCGTCGTCGTGCTGCCTCCATTTGCCGGTATCCCTCCTCACACTGCTCCAGAGAATCCCAGGCAGGCTCCGGCATTCTCCTTGGTTGGAGAACGCTTGGTCCTTGGTTGGTGGGTGATTCTGTAACGCTCGTCCTCCTCCTCATCTGAGGATGAGCAAGGATCGGACCAATATGCAGCGTGGTATGTATCCATAGTATATTTATTTGTGAAAGACGAACACGAAGAACACTTGACAAAATACAAAATAACATAACGACGTGAACAGACCTGTACTTGAGAACATAAAACAAGAACGCACGAACAGGAAGGAACACACTAACAAACGAACGAAACAGTCCCGTGTGGCACAAACACTGACACAGGAACAATCACCCACCAACAAACAGTGAGAACAGCCTACCTTAATATGGTTCTCAATCAGAGGATACGTAAAACACCTGCCCCTGATTGAGAACCATATCAGGCTAATTGAAAATGAACCCAACATAGAAACACATAACATAGAATGCCCACCCCAACTCACGCCCTGACCATACTAAACAAAGATAAAACAAAGGAAATAAGGTCAGGAACGTGACAGTACCCCCCCCCCCCCCCCCCAAGGTGCGGACTCCGGCCGCAAAACCTGAACCTATAGGGGAGGGTTTGGGTGGGCATCTGTCCACGGTGGCGGCTCTGGCTCTGGACGTGGTCCCCACCCCAACTCACGCCCTGACCATACTAAACAAAGACAAAACAAAGGAAATAAGGTCAGGAACGTGACAAACATACTAAACAAACAACACGAAGAGATATCTCGCAAAAATGTAGATAAACCACTTCTCCAATCTTTTTGGCCCTATAACAAGGAACAAACAGCAAAAACATATACATGATCAATTACAAACCTTAGAGTCAGCTGTTAATGTCAATAGGGGGAGCTGTTAGCATTATTTATTTTTTTACATTTCCAAATTAAACTGCCTCGTACTCAGTTCTTGCTCGTACAATATGCATATTATTATTACTATTGGATAGAAAACAATCTCTAGTTTCTAAAACCATTTGAATTATGTCTGTGGGTGAACCAGAACTCTTTCTACAGCGAAACTCATGACAGGACATGCAAAGCTCTGAAAAATAGTCTCTGATCTTGGATCAGTTTAAAACTCTGTGTGTGCCCTATGGCTTGACATGAACTGCACCCGCCTTCCCCTGGATGTCAGTAACCAATGAGAAGTGGAATGGTGTCTCTAGGTGTTTCTCAGAGTTTATAAAAGGGAATGGAGTGAGATGTCCCTTCTTTTCGACGCTCGCCAGGACGCAAGGGAGGACATCAGAATCGCATGCTCAAAAGCTCTCGTTATTGATCAAAGATATATCCGTCTGTGATTTAATTCGATATAGGTGTTAGAAACATCATAACGAAGTTATTTGAAACCGATTTATATCAGTTTTTGCGAGTATATTGCTATTTTTCTGAATTTCCTTAGTATTGCGTTTGAGGATTTGGGCATGTGTGTGCCGTGTAGCTATCGTTAGCTGCTAGTTCCGAAGTTGAGGAGGTCGTTTTACGACAAAGCAACGATTCTTTTGGACAAAGGACACATTGCCCAAGATACTGATGGAAGCTCGTCCAAAAGTAAGAGTTATTTATGATTTTATTCCGTATTTATGTGGAAAAATGTAAACGCAGTTGTCAGCCATTTTTTGCGGCACTAGTCTGGCTGTAACTCACAATGTATGTCTAGTAACGTAAATTTTAAAAATCTAAATCAGCGGTTGCATTAATAACCAATGCATCTTTCATTAGCTGTCCAACCTGTATTTTTTTAGTCAATCTAATCGATAAATAATCGTAAACTTAGGTGCCTTTCCAAGATGGCGCCGGCCAGAATGCATGCCATGTTTTGACAGATTACATTGCATAACCACGATTTGTGATGCTAAATATGCACATTTTCGAACAAACTCTATATGCATTGTGTAATATGATGTTACAGGACTGTCATCTGAAGAATTCTGAGAAGGTTAGTGAAAAAATTAATATATTTTTTGTGGCGATAACGTTATCGCCCCTTTTGCCTTGATTCAATGCTGGTGTGATGTTAGCTCATGTGGTATGCTAATATAACGATATATTGTGTTTTCGCTGTAAAACACTTAGAAAATCTGAAATATTGTCTGGATTCACAAGATCTGTGTCTTTCGATTGCTGTAGGCTGTGTATTTTTCAGAAATGTTTTAGGATGAGTATTTTGGTAATTGACGTTGGTCTCTGTAATTATTCCGGCTGCTTCCAACGCTATTTCAGATTGCAGCTGCAATGTAGAACTGTGATTTATACCTGAAATATGCACATTTTTCTAAAAAAACATATCCTATACCATAAATATGTTATCAGACTGTCATCTTATGAAGTTGTTTCTTGGTTAGTGGCTATATATATCTTTATTTAGTCGAATTAGTGATAGCTACTGATGCAGGAAAAAAATGGTGGAGAAAAAAAGTTGTGTCTTTTGCTATCGTGGTTAGCTAATAGATTTACATATTGTGTCTTCCCTGTAAAACACTTAGAAAATCTGAAATATTGTCTGGATTCACAAGATCTTTGTCTTTCAATTGCTGTAGGCTGTGTATTTTTCAGAAATGTTTTAGGATGAGTATTTTGGTAATTGACGTCGGTCTCTGTAATTATTCCGGCTGCTTCCAACGCTATTTCAGATTGCAGCTGCAATGTAGAACTGTGATTTATACCTGAAAAATGCACATTTTTCTAAAAAAACATATCCTATACCATAAATATGTTATCAGACTGTCATCTTATGAAGTTGTTTCTTGGTTAGTGGCTATATATATCTTTATTTAGTCGAATTAGTGATAGCTACTGATGGAGTAAAAAACTGGTGGAGTAAAAAAAGTGGTGTCTTTTGCTAACGTGGTTAGCTAATAGATTTACATATTGTGTCTTCCCTGTAAAACATTTTAAAAATCTGAAATGATGGCTGGATTCACAAGATCTGTATCTTTCATCTGGTGTCTTGGACTTGTGATTTAATGATATTTAGATGCTTGTATTTACTTGTGACGCTATGCTAGGCTATGCTAGTCAGCTTTTTTACTGTGGGGGGTGCTCCCGGATCCGGGATGAGTACCAAGTAAAAGTTAAAGACTTCTACAACCCACTTGATGCTCCAATTAAGCAATATTAACTACAGGATAAAATACAAACCCTTCAACCCAAAAAAAGCCTGTGGTGTTGATGGTTTCCTAAATGAAATGATAAAATATAGAGACCACAAATTCCAATTGGCTATACTTAAACTCTCTAACATCATCCTCAGCTCTGGCATTTTCCCCAATATTTAGAGCCAAGATCTGATCACACCAATCCACAAAAGTGAAGACAAATTTGACCCCAATAACTACCGTGGGATATGCGTCAACAGCAACCTTGGGAAAATCCTCTGCATTATCATTAACAGCAGACTCCTACATTTCCTCAGTGAAAACAATGTCCTGAGCAAATGTCAAATCATTTTTTTTACCAAATTACCGTACAACAGACCACGTATTCACCCTGTACACCCTTATTGACAAAGAAAACAAAAGCAAAGTCTTCTCACGCATTGTTGATTTCAATAAAACTTTTGACTCAATTTGGCATGAGGGTCTGCTATTTAAACTGATGGAAAGCAGTGTTGGGGGGAAAACATACGACATTATAAAATCCATGTACACAAACAACAAGTGTGTGGTTAAAATTGGCAACAAACACAAATGTGTATTTCCTCAGGGGCCAGGGGGCAAGACAGGGATGCAGCTTGAGCCCAACCCTCTTCAACATTTATATCAATGAATTGGCGAGTGTACTAAAACACTCTGCAATACCCGGCCCTACACTACTAGACTCTGAAGTCAAATGTTTACTGTTTGCAGATGATCTGGTGCTTCTGTCCCCAACAAAGGAGGGCCTACAGCAGCACCTAGATCTTCTGGAAAGATTCTGTCAGACTTGGGCCCTGACAGGAAATCTCAGTAAGACAGGTACCAGGACCATAAATACAAATTCCACCTGGACACTTGCCCTAGAATGCACAAAAATATTCCTACCTCGGCCTAAACATCAGCAACACAGATTACTTACACAAACCTGTGAACGAGCTGAGAGACAAGGCAAGAAGGACCTTCTTGGAACATACAATTTGAGATCCCAATTAGGATCTGGCAAGAAAAACTTGCATCAGGTATATAACCCAGTGCCCTTCATGGTTGTGAGGTCTGGGGTCCACTCACCAACCAAGAATTCACAAAATGGGATTAACATCTAATTGAGACTCTGCATGCAGAATTCTGCAAAAACATCCTCAGTGTATAACGTAAAACAACAAATAATGCATGTAGAGCAGAATTAGGAGAATTCCTGCTAATTATAAAAATCCAGAAAACAGCAATTCAATTCTACAACCACCTAAAAATAAGTGATTCCCATACATTCCATAACAAAGCCCTCACCTACAGAGAGATGAACCTTGAGAAGAGTCTCCTCTGCCAGCTGGTATGGGGGCTCTGTTTACAAACACAAACACAAACAGATCCCACAGAGCCCCAGGACAGCAACACAATTAGACACAACCAAATCATGAGAAAACAGAAAGATAATTACTTGACATATTGGAAAGAATTAACAAAAAAACGGAGAAAACTATAATTATATTTGGCCCTCAGCAGAGAGTACACAGTGGCAGAATACCTGACCATTGTGACTGACCCTGTCACGGCTGTTGAAAGAGGAGGACCAAGGTGCAGCGTGGTCAGCGTACATTTTCTTTAATAAATCAAAATGACGCCGAACAAAACAATAAACATTACAAAACAAACTGTGAAGCTCAAAGGCTATGTGCCCTAAACAAAGTCAACTTCCCACAAAGACAGGTGGGAAAAAAGGCTACCTAAGTATGGTTCCCAATCAGAGACAACGATAGACAGCTGTCCCTGATTGAGAACCATACCCGGCCAAAACATAGAAAAAGAAAACATAGAATGCCCACCCCAACTCACGCCCTGACCAAACCAAAACAGAGACATAAAAAGGACCTCTAAGGTCAGGGCGTGACAGTACCCCTCTCCCCCCCCCCCCAAAGGCCGCAAAACCTAAACCTATAGGGGAGGGTCTGGGTGGGCATCTATCCGCGGCGGCGGCTCAGGTGCGGGATGCAGACCCCGCTCCACCGCTGGCTCACCCCACTTTGGTGGCACCTCTGGTGCGGGGACCCTCGCCGTCGACCCCGGACTGGGGACCCTCGTAGCGAGCCCCAGATTGGGCACTGTCGTCGCTGGAGGCTCCGGACTGGAGAACGTCGTCGCTGGAGGCTCCAGACTGGAGAACGTCGCTGGAGGCTCCGGACTGGGCACTGTCGTCGCTGGAGGCTCCGGACTGGAGAACGTCGCTGGAGGCTCTGGACTGGAGAACGTCGCTGGAGGCTCCGGACTGGAGAACGTCGCTGGAGGCTCTGGACTGGAGAACGTCGCTGGAGGCTCCGGACTGGAGAACGTCGCTGGAGGCTCCGGAATGGAGAACGTCGCTGGAGGCCCCGGACTGGAGGACGTCGCTGGAGGCCCCAGACTGGAGGACGTTGCTGGAGGCTCCGGACTGGAGACCGTCGCTGGAGGCTCCGGACTGGAGGCCTTCTTTTGAGGCTTCGTGCCATGTCTCACCACTGGAAGTTCTTGCCATGTCTCACCACTGGAAGTTCTTGCCATGGATCATCACTGGAGGCTTCTTGCCATGGATCATCACTGGAGGCTTCTTGCCATGGATCATCACTGGAGGCTTCGTGCCATGGATCATCACTGGAGGCTTCGTGCCATGGATCATCACTGGAGGCTTCGTGCCATGGATCATCACTGGAAGCTTCGTGCCATGGATCATCACTGGAGGCTTCGTGCCATGGATCATCACTGGAGGCTTCTTGCCATGGATCATCACTGGAGGCTTCTTGCCATGGATCATCACTGGAGGCTTCTTGCCATGGATCATCACTGGAGGCATCTTGCCATGGATCATCACTGGAGGCTTCGTGCCATGGATCATCACTGGAGGCTTCGTGCCATGGATCATCACTGGAGGCTTCGTGCCATGGATCATCACTGGAGGCTTCGTGCCATGGATCATCACTGGAGGCTTCGTGCCATGGATCATCATTGGAGGCTTCTTGCCATGGATCATCATTGGAGGCTTCTTGCCATGGATCATCACTGGAGGCTTTGTGCCATGGATCATCACTGGAGGCTTCTTGCCATGGATCATCACTGGAGGCTTCGTGCCATGGATCATCACTGGAGGCTTCTTGCCATGGATCATCACTGGAGGCATCTTGCCATGGATCATCAATGGAGTGGAGAGACACACAGGAGGCCTGGCCCTGGGAGCAGGCACAGGACTCACCAGGCTGGGGAGACATACAGGAGGATTAGTTCTTGGTGCAGGCACAGGACTCACCAGGCTGGGGAGACATACAGGAGGCCTTGTCCTTGGCCGAGGCACCGGATACACTGGGCCATGGAGGCGCACTGGAGGTCTCGAGCTAAGAGCCTGCACAACCCGTCCTGGCTGGATGGTGACTTTGGCCCGGCACGTGTGGGGCGCAGGCACAGGACGCACTGGCCTGTGCAGACGCACTGGAGACACAATGCGCAGAGCCGGCGCAGGATATCCTGGGCCGTAGAGACGTACTGGAGGTCTGGAGAGCAGGGCTGGCACAATCCGTCCTGGCTTGATGCTCACCCTAGCCCGGCAGATGTGGGGAGCTGGGATGTAGCTCACCGGGCTAAGAACACATACTGGAGACACCGTGCACTCCACCGCATAACACGGTGCCTGACCAGTATGACGCCCGCCACGGTAAGCACGGGGAGTTGGCTCAGGTCTCCAACCTCACTCTGCCACACTCCCCGTTCCCCCCCCCCCCACCCCACCCCCGAAAACATTTTTGGGGGCTGCCTCTCGGGCTTCCTTGCCAGCCGTGTTCCCTCATAACGTTGCCGCTCCGCTTTAGCTGCTGCCTTCGCCTTCCTCTCTGCTTCTACCTGCTCCCAGGGCAGGCGATCCTTCCCGGCCAGGATCTCCTCCCATGTCCAGGATCCCTTGCCATTTAAAATGTCCTCCCATGTCCAGTCCTCCTTCTTACCACGCTGCTTGGTCCTTTGGTGGTGGGAAGTTCTGTCACGGTGAGCGTACATTTTCTTTAATAAATCAAAATGATGCCGAACAAAACAATAAACATTACAAAAACAAATCGTGAAGCTCAAAGGCTATGTGCCCTAAACAAAGTCAACTTCCCGCAAAGACAGGTGGGAAAAAGGCTACCTAAGTATGGTTCCCTATCAGAGACAACGATAGACAGCTGTCCCTGATTGAGAACCATACCCGGCCAAAACATAGAAATAGAAAATCATAGAAACACAAAACATAGAATGCCCACCCCAACTCACGCCCTGACCAAATCAAAATAGAGACATAAAAAGGATCTCTAAGGTCAGGGCGTGACAGACCCAAATTTAAGGAATGCTTTGACTATGTACAGACTCAGTGAGCATAGCCTTGCTATTGAGAAAGGCCGCCGTAGGCAGACCTGGCTCTCAAGAGAGGACAGGCTATGTGCACACTGCCCACAAAATGAGGTGGAAACTGAGCTGCACTTCCTAACCTCCTGCCAAATCTATGACCATATTAGAGACACATATTTTCCTCAGATTACACAGATCCACAAAGAATTCGAAAACAAACCCAATTTTGGTAAACTCCCATATCTACTGGATGAAATACCACAGTTTGCCATTACAGCAGCAATATTTGTGACCTGTTGTCACAAGAAAAGGGCAACCAGTCAAGAACAAACACCATTGTAAATACAACCCATATTTATGTTTATATTTTTTGTACTTTAACTATTAGGCAATCGTTACAAAACTGTATATAGACATGATATGACATTTGAAATGTTTTTGTTCTTTTGGAACTTCTGTGAGTGTAATATTTACTGTTAATTTTTGTTGTTTATTTCACTTTTGTTTATTATCTACTTCACTTTGCTTTGGCAATGTTAACATATGTTTCCCATGCCAATAAAGCCCTTAAATTGAAATTGGATTGAATTGAGAGAGGAGGAGGAGAGAGAGAGAGCGGGAGAGGGAAAGAAGGAGAGAGACAGATAGTGTGGGCAGGGACAGAGAGAGAGCGAGGGGGTGAGTGGAAAAGGGTGGGAGGAAGAAGGGACAGCAGAGGAGAAAAAGAGATGGGAGGAGTTAAGTATCCAAGAGAAAAAGGTAGTTAGAGCAGTGTCATTAATCACATTCACACTGTCACTGAGATAGATAGATAAATAGTGAGGAGGTGGTGGTTAAGGTAAACACTAACAGTGAGTGGGAGAGCTACAGTGTATCCATATTGTGCTTTCTACTGTAAACACCATCTATGTAAACACCTATTATCTGCAAGGGTGAATGTTACAGTGTCAACACATGCCACACGCGTGCACGCACACACACACACATCTGACATCCTGCTCCATTAGACGCAAAAAACACTGTCACAGTGCTTCTATTCTGAGATCATTTCTGTGTTAAATGCCTCTCACTCTTCTCTCCCCTCTCTTTTCTCAAGGAATGCACAGTGCAGGTGGCAGTGAGGCCAACAATAGGCATCCTGTGCATTCCAAATGGCACACTATTCCCTATAGTGCACTACTTTTCACCAGAGCCCTATGGGCCCTGGTGAAAAGTAATGCACTACATAGTGAATAGGATGCCATTTGGGACGCATACACTGTGTCTGCCGCTTCCTGATTCCATTTCCACGCTGTAATGGATGCGACAGCTTGAGAAAATTAAAGATGTTAGCTGCGGCTCAGAGGGCAAACACATCAAGCTGAATCACTGTGTGTAAAGATGCCTTCATGCACTTAAGTGATAAATAATTTCCCTGCTGCCTGTCAGTGAGGTGGCGTCAGCGAGACCGATGATGAGATTCATATTGATAGGTTTTATCTCATCAAGTTGAAGAAAGCTCTTACCGGGAACAGGAGGAGGGACAGTGAGTGAAGGTTAAGGTTACAACAAGCTCTACTCCACTGATCTGCGGGCGTGCATGTGGGTAGAGTGGTATTTTTGGAGTAGCGGACACCTTTTAGTAACATGATATCCTCACCGGTCCCACTCCCATTCACAAGGAGGCGATAGCACAGGAAAGTATTTTCTTTTTGTCTTTTCATTTTGTGAAAACAAGGAAGAGTCGCCTTCCTGGCTAAAAACATAGCAAGCTAGCTAGCCTTTTTAGCTTCCCACATCTCCATGTGAAATAATCAGATTTATAATAAAAAAATATGCCTAGCAAATATTCCTATACATGCTTGTGTAACCTAAAACATTATCCCCAGTTTGATATACTGTTTGTGTATTATTTCTGATATTAGCTAAAAATAGAACATTATGTTTTGGTCATTGAGAAAAAAGCATATAGCTAGCTAGTTGGCTACAGCAGGTTCTAACATTTCGCAAAACCCTGCAATGAATAGTTATTGCTTATAAACAAAATAAATGTTTGGTCAAATTATTAGGTTTTCTTGTTGTTTTCTCATTTGTTGCGTCTCTAGTCTTGTTGTCTTCCCTTGCTAGCAAGTTGGCTAAACACTGCAATCTAGCTATCCTTTTAGTTTCCCACATCTCCATGTGAAATAATCAAATTCATAATCATATCATGTGCCCTGGCAAATATTTGTATCTTGCCAGTGTAACCTACAACATTATCCTAATTCCATATGATGCTATGATGTATTTGCTCCTATATAAGCTAAAAATAGAATGTCAGAATGTATGTTTTAGCCTAGAACAATATTATCAGTTATAAACAATAATGCATCTTTTGGGGATTCTATAAGGCCACAATGTTGTTTGGTTTATTGTTTGATATGTCACTGAGAATATATTTTCTTATTAATGCAAAATAGGCTGCTTTTTTAACTTCTTGCGACTACAGGGGGTGCTGTTCCGAATTAGCATTTTGTCGTCTCCAAATTAAACTGCCTAGTACTCAATTCTTGCTCGTACAATATGCATATTATTAATTATATTGGATAGAAAACACCTTCTAGTTTCATACAACGTTGAAATTATGTCTGTGGGTGACCCAGAACTCTTTCTACAGCGAAATCCATGACAGACAGTGAAAGGTCTGAGAGCGAAGCTCTGGTTTCAGATCAGTTTTTAAGGTCTCTGTCTATCCTATGGAACGACACGAACTGCACCCGCCTTCCCCTGGATGTCAGTAACCAATGAGAAGTGGAATGGGCCTTCTAGGTAGCTCTCAGAGGTTATAAAAGACCAAGGAGTGAGAGTAGCCCCCCTTTCGACGCTCGCCCTTACGCAGGATGGGACCTCCGGACGCCATTTTCACAGGCTCGGTTATCAACTTGAAATGTATCCGTCTGTAATTTAATTCGATATAGGACTTAGAAACATCATAAGGTAGTTAATTTAAACCGTTTTATAGCAATTTATATCCGTTTAGTGCGATTTTGAGGAATTTCTTTGTTGTGCACTCTGAAACTTTGGACACGTTTTGGGGTGTCGTTCGATCGTTAGTGGATATTTCGAAGGACAGAGGACATCTATCGACCAAAAGACGTTTATAACATAGAAAGGATACATTGCCCAAGAATATGATGGAAGAACAGCTCAAAGTAAGCAATATTTAATATGATAAATTGTTGTTCTGTCGAAATATTTTAAACGCATATTTCGCCATTTTGTTTGGTATAGCTTCACCTGGCGAACCCTGTATTGAAAAGTAAGGATAATTTTAAAAATGTAAATCAGCGGTTGCATTAAGAACTAATTTGTCTTTCGATTCCTGTCAACCCTGTATTTTTTAGTCAAGTATATGATTAGCTTTCAATTAAACTAGATCACTCTGATAGATGACGTCAGACATATTGAGGCTTGATTTCCTAGTATTTTTATTGTGTAACCACGGTTTTGTATGGCTAAATATGCACCTTTTCGAACAAACTGTATATGTATGTTGTAAAATGATGTTACAGGAGTGTCATCGGAAGAATTCTGAGAAGGTTAGTGAAAAAATTAATATCTTTTGGCGGTGATTACGTTATAGCGCTCTTTGGCTGGAATCGATGCTCTGGTAACGTTTGCACATGTAGTATGCTAACTTATCGATTTATTGTGTTTTCGCTGAAAAACGCTTAGAAAATCTGAAATATGGTCTGAAATCACAAGAACTGGGTCTTTCCATTGCTATGCTTTGTCTATTTTTATGAAATGTTTTATGATGAGTAAATTGGTCATACACGTTGCTCTATCTAGTAATTCTAGTCGATTTGTGATGGTCGGTGCAATTGTAAACTGTGATTTCTACCTGAAATATGCACTTTTTTCTAACAAAAACTATCCTATACCATGAATATGTTATCAGACTGTCATCTGATGGTTTTTTTTATAGGTTATTGGCTATCAATATCTTAGTTGAGCCGAATTGGTGATAGCACCTGAAGGAGTAAGAAACTGATGGAGTTAGAATAGTGGTGTATTTTGCTAACGTGTTTAGCTAATAGATTTACATATTTTGTCTTCCCTGTAAAACATTTTAAAAATCTGAAATGGTGGCTTTATTCACAAGATCTGTATCTTTCATCTGGTGTCTTGGACTTGTGATTTAATGATATTTAGATGCTACTATCTACTTGTGAAGCTATGCTAGCTATGCTAATCAGTGTGTGGGGGGGGTGGGGGGTGATCCCGGACCCGGGGTAGAGGCTCGTGAAAGGTTTTAATGTCAATCTCAACCAAGATAGCAACCTCGACGTTGAAGTGATTTTGAAGTTGATAAGCTTCCAACATTGCCATGTGAAATAATCTCAAATCTCATTTATTGTCCAAAATGTCCATTTATTTGGCGCGTTTGATCCAGAAAAACACAGGTTACAACTTGCACAACGTGACTACAAAATATCTCAAAAGTTACCTGTAAGCTTTGTCCAAACATTTCAAACTACTTTTGTAATACAACTTTAGGTATTTTTTTACGTAAATAATCGATAAAATTTAAGACGGGATGATCTGTGTTCAATACCAGAGGAAAACAATGTGTAGCATGCTTTCTGGTCACGCGCCTCTAACAAACAGTACACTTCACTGGAGCCTCATTCTGGACATGGCTACTTCTTAATTTTTCAAAGGAAAAACCTCAACCAATTTCTAAAGACTGTTGACATCTACAGGAAGCGATAGGAACTGCAGGAAGGTCCCTTAAAATCTGAATTCCCAATGAAAACACACTGAAAAGAGAGTGACCTCAAAAAGAAGAAATCTGAATGGTTTTTCCTCTGGGTTTTGCCTGCCAAATAAGTTCTGTTATAGTCACAGACATGATTGAAACAGTTTTAGAGACTTCAGAGTGTTTTCTATCCAATACTAATAATAATATGTATATATTAGCATCTGGGACTGAGTAGGAGGTAGTTTACTCTGGGCACGCTTTTCATCCAAACGTGAAAATGATGCCCCCTATCCTAGAGAAGTTAATAAATGGATCGCTACTCACTTTAAACAATGCCACTTTAATAATGTTAACATATCTTGCATTACTCATCTCATGTGTATATACTGTACCTTATACCATCTACTGCACCTTGCCTTTGCCGCTTGGCCATCGCCCATCCATATATTTATATGTGCATATTCTTATTCCATCCCTTTAGATTTGTGTGTATTGGGGAATTGTGAGATTACTTGTTAGATTTTACTGCACTGTCGGAACTAGAAGCACAAGCATTTTGCTACACTCGCATTAACATCTGCTAACCATGTGTGACCAATAAAATTGTATTTGATGTAATACTGTACACTTTTTTGAATTTGTTCTGAATTTGGAGACTGAAAAGACCCCTGGTGACATGTCTGGTGGGGAAAGTGTGTGTGTCAGAGCTGTGTGTAAGTTGACTATGCAAACAACTTGGAATTTTCAACACATTAATGTTTCTTATAAATCGAAGAAGTGATGAAGTCAGTCTCTACTCAACTCTTAGCCAAGAGAGCCTGGCATGCAGACGTGCTGCTCTGTTCTGGGCCAGCTGCAGCTTAACTAGATCTTTCCTTGCAGCACCCGACCACACGACTGGATAATAATCAAGATAAGACAAAACTAGAGCCTGCAGGACTTGCTTTTTGGAGTGTGGTGTCATAAAAGCAGAGCATCTCTTATTACGGACAGATCTCTCCCCATCTTTACAACCATTGAATCTATATGCTTTGACCATGACAGTTTACAATCTAAGGTAACACTAAGTCTCTTCAACTTGTTCAACAGTCACACCATCCATTACCAGATTCTGCTGAAGTCTAGAACTTAGGCAATGATTTGTACCAAATACAATGCTCTTAGTTTTAGAGATGTTCAGTTATAGGCATTAGTAGTGTGTGGGTAAAATCCCTGGGGAATCCAAGCCAGGAAAAACTTGCCATATTACAACCTATGTGTTGTGATAATTGCATTGTTTGCTCTGTAACCTGTTCGTTCATATGCCTCACCACTATGATATATAGGCCTAAAGTCAGAGCGAGACACCTTTGTTTCATCACAAAACCGCAAGACGCAAAGAAAACAGGAGCAGCCTCCACTATTCCAGCCAACACCATTTCACCTAACATTTCAAGTGTCAAGGGAAGCCAGTCAGGATTTGGCTTCACACCAATCACATTGCAGTAATACCAAACGTATCCCAAAAGCCTCTTGCGAATTGAAGAGAGACGAAAGATGATAAATGATTTAATATGCTTTTTCCTTTTTTCTTTTTTTAACCTTCTCTCAATAGGGGGTGCTGTTTACACTTTGAAGATTTTTCGTTCCCAGATTAAACTGCCTCGTACTCAATTCTTGCTCGTACAATATGCATATTATTATTACTATTGGATAGAAAACACTCTCTAGTTTCTAAAACCGTTTGAATTATTTCTCTGAGTGAAACAGAACTCATTCTACAGCACACTTCCTGTCAAGAAGTGAGATTTCTGAAATTGAGGTCTCTGTTCCAGGGTCGGTTTATAAATTCCCTTATAAGCTATGGGGCTACATGCACTGCATACGCCTTCCCCTAGATGTCAGTAAGCAGTGAGACTTTGAATGGAGCGGATAGCACCATCTGGGGGAGTATAAAACCTCTTGGAACGGAAGTACCGACCTTTTCGGCGAGGCGCCTGACGCATGAGGGAGACCGGCATGTCGTCTTCAAAAGCTTTCGGTTTAGCAGTTCTATATCTCCGGCTCTGATTTAATTTGTTTTTTGTCTTAAAAACTTCATAAGGTAGTTAATTTAAACCGACTTATAGCAGTTTATAGCAGTTTATTGCGATTTTCTGGAGTTTCTTTGTCAGGCGTTATCACGAGTTGGGCACCTCTCCGGTACATCGGCGTTAGCAGCTAATTTCTACAGGAGTAGAGGACATCTTTCAACCAAAAGACGATTGTTCTGGACAAAGGACCACTTGCCCAAGATTCTGATGGAAGATCATCCAAAAGTAAGAGCTATTTATGATGTTAATTCGTATATCTGTGGAAAGATGTAAAATTATTAGTCCGCCATTGATTTAGGCATGGTCTCGCTGTAACGCACGCTGAATGTCGAGTAACGTTAATTTTAAAAATCTAACACAGCGGTTGCATTAAGAACTAATGTGTCTTTCATTTGCTGTCCAACCTGTATTTTTTAGTCAAGTTTACGATTAGTTATCGATTAGATTAGGTGCCTCTCCAAGATGGCGCCGGCCAGATTGCCTGAAATGTTGCTACTAATCACATTGTATAACCACGATTTGTGCTGCTAAATATGCACATTTTCGAACAAAACCTATATGCATTGTGTAATATGATGTTACAGGACTGTCATCTGATGAAGTATATCAAGGTTAGTCAAAAATTATATATCTTTTGCTGGATTGTTACGATCGCTAACCTTTGCTACTGGTAAACGGCTTGTGTTTCCGGCTATTGTGGTAAGCTAATATAATGCTAAATTGTGTTTTCGCTGTAAAACACTTAAAAAATCTGAAATATTGGCTGGATTCACAAGATGTTGGTCTTTCATTTGCTGTACGCTGTGTATTTTTCAGAAATGTTTTATGATGAGTATTTCGGTATTTGACGTTGGTCTCTGTAATTATTCTGGCTGCTTCGGCACTATTTCAGATTGCAGCTGCAATGTAGAACTGTGATTTATACCTGAAATATGCACATTTTTCTAAAAAAACATATGCTATACAATAAATATGTTATCAGACTGTCATCTGATGAAGTTGTTTCTTGGTTAGTGGCTATATATATCTTTATTTGGTCGAAATTGTGATAGCTACCTATGCAGGAAAAAAATGGTGGGAAAAAAAAGTTGTGTCTTTTGCTATCGTGGTTAGCTAATAGATTTACATATTGTGTCTTCCCTGTAAAACATTTAAAAAATCAGAAATGATGGCTGGATTCACAAGATCTGTATCTTTTATCTGGTGTCTTGGACTTGTGATTTAATGATATTTAGATGCTAGTATTTACTTGTGACGCTATGCTAGGCTATGCTAGTCAGCTTTTTTACTGTGGGGGGTGCTCCCGGATCCGGGATTGGGACCAATTAGAAGTTAAAATGTATTTTTATGTCAACTATATTTAACCAGCTAGGCCAGTTGAGTACAAGTTCTCATTTACAACTGCGACCTGGCCAAGATAAAGCAAAGCAGTGCGACACAAACAACACAGAGTTACACATGGGATTAACAAACGTACAGTCAATAACACAATATAAAAGTCTATATACAGTGTGTGCAAATGTAGTAAGATTAGGGAGGTAAGGCAATACATAGGCCATAGTGGCGAAATAATTATAATTTAGCAATTCACTTCTCTGGGATATGTGGGACGGTAGCGTCCCACTTGGCCAAATGCCAGACAAAATTTAGCGCGCCAAATTCAAATATATTACTATAAAAATCAATCATTCATGAAATCACACATGAAAGACACCACATTAAAGCTACACATAGGACATCATGTTACACAATACATTTATGTTTTGTTCGATAATGTGCATATGTATATCCACAAATCTCGGTTTACATTGGCGCCATGTTTAGAAATGCCTCCAAAATATCCGGAGAAATTGCAGAGAACCACGTCAAATAACAGAAATACTCATCATAAACTTTGATGAAAAATACATGTTTTACATATAATTAAAGATACACTTGTTCTTAATGCAACCGCTGTGTCAGATTTCAAAAAAACTTTACGTAAAAAGCACACCATGCAATAATCTGAGACGGCGCTCAGATTTAACAACATTTCTCCGCCATGTTGGAGTCAACAGAAATACGAAATTACATCATAAATATTCCCTTACATTTGATCATCTTCATCAGAATGCACTCCAAGGAATCCTAGTTCCACAATAAATCGTTATTTTGTTCGATAATGTCCATTACTTATGTCCAAGTAGCTACTTTTGCTAGCATGTGTAGGACACGTGTCCAAACGCTTGCGCAGATGCAGGCAAACGTCGGACGAAAACTTCAAAAAGTTATATTACAAGTCAAATAAACTGGTCAAAGTAAGTAGAGAATCAATCTTCAGGATGTTATCATATATATCCAATAACGTTCCAACCGGAGCATTCCTTCATGTCTGTAGAAGTTATGGAATGCAAGGCGATATCATGAGGAAAGCGCGTGACCAGGAACTGGCAATCTGCCAGACCACTGACTCATTCCCCTCTCATCCGGCCCCACAACACATTATAACCTTCATTCAACTTTCTACCGACTGTTGACATCTAGTGGAAGGCGTAGGAAGTGCAAACAGATCCATATATTACAGGGAATTGAATAGGCGATGAGTTTAACATCGACCAGCCTCAGAATTCTCACTTCCTGTTTGGATTTTTTCTCAGGTTTTTGCCTGCCATATGAGTTCTGTTATACTCACAGAAATCATTCAAACAGTTTTAGAAACATCAGAGTGTTTTATATCCAATAGTAAAAATAATATGCATATATTAGCATCTGGGACAGAGTAGGAGGCACTTCACTATGGGCACGCAATTCATCCAAAAGTGAAAATGCTGCCCCCTATCATAAAGAAGTTAAACACTGGATTGAAAGATGTGCAGAAGATGAATGTGCAAGTAGAGATACTGGGGTTCAAAGGAGCAAAAAATAAATAACAATATGGGGATGAGGTAGTTGGGTGGGATATTTACAGATGGGCTGTGCACAGGTGGAATGATCGGTAAGCTGCTCTGATAGCTGATGCTTAAAGTTAGTGCGGGAGATATAAGCCTCGAGCTTCAGTGATTTTTGCAATTCGTTCCAATCATTGGCAGCAGAGAACTGGAAGGAAAGGCGGCCAAAAGAGTTGTTGGCTTTGGGGATGACCAGTGAAATATACCTGCTGGAGCGCGTGCTACGGGTGGGTGCTGCTATGGTGACCAGTGAGCTGAGACGAGGCGGGTCTTTACATAGCAAAGACTTATTGATGACCTGGAGCCAGTGGGTTTGGCGACGAATATGTAGCAAGGGCCAGCCAACGAGAGCATACAGGTCGCAGTGGTGGGTAGTATATGGGGCTTTGGTGACAAAACGGATGGCACTGTGACTAACTTTATCCAATTCGCTGAGTAGAGTGTTGGAGGCTATTTTGTAAATGACATTGCCGAAGTCGAGGATTGGTAGGCTAGTCAGTTTTACGAGGGTAAGTTTGGCAGCATGAGTGAAGGATGCTTTGTTGCGAAATAGGAAGCCGATTCTAGGTTTAATTTTGGATTGGAGATGGTTAATTTGAGTCTAGAATGAGAGTTTACAGTCTAACCCGACACCTAGGTATTTGTAGTTGTCCACATATTCTAAGTCAGAGCCGTCCAGAGTAGTAATACGAGACGGGCGGACGAGTGCTGGCAGCGATCGGTTGAAGAGCATGCATTTAGTTTTACTTGCATTTAAGAGCAGTTGGAGGCCACGGAATGAGTGGTGTATGACATTGAAGCTCGTCTGGAGGTTTGTTAACACAGTGTCCAAAGAAGGGCCAGAAGTATACAGAATGGTGTCATCTGCGTAGAGGTGGATCAGAGAATCACCAGCAGCAAGAGTGACATCATTGATATAAACAGAGAAAAGAGTCGGCCCGAGAACTGAACCCTGTGGCACCCCCATAGAGACTGCCAGAGGTCCGGACAAGCCCTCCGATTTGACAAACTGAACTCAATCTGAGAAGTAGTTGGTGAACCAGGTGAGGCAGTCATTTGAGGAACCAAGGCTGTTGAGTCTGCCGATAAGAATGCAGTGATTGACAGAGTCGAAAGCCTTGGCCAGGTCGATGAAGACGGCTGCACAGTATTGTCTTTCATCGATGGCGGTTATGATATCGTTTAGGACCTTGAGCGTGGCTGAGGTGCACCCATGACCAGCTCGGAAACCAGATTGCATAGCGGAGAAGGTACGGTGGGATTCGAAATGGTCGGTGATCTGTTTGTTAACTTGGCTTTCGAAGACTTAGAAAGGCAGGGTAGGATGGATATAGGTCTGTAAAAGTTTTTGGTGTAGAGTGTCTCCCCCTTTGAAGAGGGGGATGACTGCGGCAGCTTTCCTATCTTTAGGAATCTCAGACGATACAAAAGTGAGGTTGATAAGGCTAGTAATATGGGTTGCAACAATTGCGGTGGATAATTTTAGAAAGAGAGGGTCCAGATTGTCTAGCCCAGCTGATTTGAAGGGGTCCAGATTTTGTAGCTCTTTCAGAACATAAGCTATCTGGATTTGCGTGAAGGAGAAATGGGGGAGGCTTGGGCAAGTTGCTGTGGGGGGTGCAGAGCTGTTGACCAGGGTAGGGCTACCCAGGTGGAAGGCATGGCCAGCCGTAGAAAAATGCTTATTGAAATTCTCGATTATCGTAGATTTATGAGTGGTGACAGTGTTTCCTAGCCTCAGTGCAGTGGGCAGCTGGGAGGAGGTGCTCTTATTCTCCATGGACTTTACAGTGTCCCATAACTTTTGGGATTTTGTGCTACAGGATGAAAATGTCTGTTTGAAAAAGCTAGCCTTTGCTTTCCTAACCGCCTGTGTATATTTGTTCCTAACTTCCCTGAAAAGTTGCATATCGTGGGGGCTATTCGATGCAAATGCAGTACGCCACAGGATGTTTTGTGCTGGTCAAGGGCAGTCAAGTCTGGAGTGAACCAAGGGCTATATCTGTTCTTAGTTCTACATTTTTTGAATGGGGCATGCTTATTTAAGATGGCGAGGAAAGCACTTTTATAGTATAACCAGGCATCCTCGACTGACGGAATGAGGTCAATATCCTTCCAGGATACCCGAGCCAGGTCGATTAGAAAAGCCTGCTCACTGAAGTATTTTAGGGAGCATTTGACAGTGATGACGGTTGGTCATTTGAGCCATTACGGACGCAGGCAATGAGGCAGTGATCGCTGAGATCCTGGTTGAAGACAGCAGAGTTGTATTTAGAGGGCAGGTTGGTCAGGATGATATCTATGAGGGTGCCGTGTTATTGAAACAGTCCAGGGTGCATCAGCTGTGTAGCAGCAATAGGTGAGTCAGGGTCAATGTTCTTGGTCAATGTTGCACTTGGAATCCATGAATGTACACCACTGGTAGCAGGGAATATTCAGTTATAGGGCCTATTTTAATTCTCATATCAACAGGCTATACATACTGTACATTGTAAGGGCAGAGTCAAGTGGACAAAACAACCCACTGCATCGGATTCAGCTATAAGGCTTTATCTAAAGCTTATCTCAGAGATTATCATCAAGTAATTGCCGACATCCTCTATGAACAGTAAAGCACAGTGAACACACTTAACCCACTTTAGAGTTTTCAGCTGTAGGCCCTGTCGTCAACATCAAATAATGTCATATACAGTGCATTCAGAAAGTATTCACACCCCTTGACTTTTTCCAAATGTTGTTACGTTACAGCCTTTTCTATAATGGATTAGATAAAAATCTACGCACAATATTCATCAATCTACACACAATACCCAACAATGGCAAAGCAAGAAAACAGGTTTTTAGAAATGTTTGCACATTTATTAAAAATAAAAAACAGAAATACCTTATTTAGATAAGACCCTTTGCTATGAGAATTGAAATTGAGCTCAGGTGCATCTGTTTTCCATTGATTATTCTTGAGATGTTTCTACAACTTGATTGTAGTCCACCTGTGGTAAATTCAATTGATTGGACATGATTTGGAAAGACACACACCTGTCTACATGAATTCCCACAGTTGACAGTACATGTCAGAGCAAAAACCAAGCCACGAGGTAGAAGGAATTGTCCGCAGAGCTCCGAGACAGGATTGTGTCAAGGCGACGATCTGGGGAAGGGTACCAAAAAATGTCTGCAGCATTGAAGGTCCCCAAGAACACAGTGGCCTCCATCATTCTTAAATGGAAGAAGTTTGGAACCACCAAGATTCCTAGAGCTGGCCGCCCAACCAAACTGAGCAATCAGGGGAGAAAGGCCTTGGTCAGGGAGGTGACCAAGAACCTAATGGTCATTCTGACAGAGCTCCAGAGTTCCTTTGTGGAGGTGGGAAAAACTTCCAGGAGGACAACCGTCTCTGCAGCACTCCAGCAATCAGGCCTTTATGGTAGAGGCCAGACGGAAGCCACTCCTCAGTAAAAGGCAGATGACAGCCCATTTGGATTTTGCCAAAAGGCACCTAAAGGACTCTCAGATCATGAGAAACAAGATTCTCTGGTCTGATGAAACCAAGATTGAACTCTTTGGTCTGAATGCCAAGCGTCACATCTGGAGGAATATTGGCACCATCCCTACGGTTAAGCATGGTAGTGGCATCATCGTGCTGTGGGGATGTTTTTCAGCAGCAGGGACTGGAAGATAAGTCAGGATCGAGGGAAAGATGAATGGAGCAAAGTTCAGAGAGATCCTTGATGAAAACCTACTCCAAAGCGCTCAGGACCTCAGTCTGGAGCGAAGGTTCACCTTCCAACAGGACAACGACCCTAAGCACACAGCCAAGACAACGCAGGAGTGGCTTCGGGACAAGTCTCTGAATGTCCTTGAGTGGCCCAGCCACAGCCCAGATTTGAACCCGATCTAACATCTCTGGAGAGATCTGAAAATAGCTTTGTAGCTACGCTCCCCATCCAAGCTGACAGAGCTTGAGAGGATCTGCAGAGAAGAATGGGAGAAACTCCCCAAATACAGGTGTGCCAAGCTTGTAGCGTCATACCCAAGAAGACTCAACGCTGTGATTGCTACCAAAGGTGCCTCAACTAAGTACTTAGTAAAAGGTCTGACTACTTATGTAAATGTAATATTTCCATTTTTTTTTTTTATACATTTGCAAACATTTCTACAAATCTGTTTTCACTTTGTCCTTATGGGGTATTTTGTGAAGATTGATGAGGGAAAAAAACTATTTAATCAATTTTATAATAAGCTGTAATGTAACAAAATTTGGAAAAAGTCAAGGGGTCTGAATACTTTCCGAATGCACTGTACGTAATGATAACTTGGATTTCATCAAGTTATACATCTGCTATGAACAGACAGACAGACACAAGCTAACACAACACAATGTATCATATTCAGCTGTGTTGGGCCTATTTTCTACCTCATTTAAGGCCATTTAAGGCTATCCTGTCTGTCAATAGGTTATACATCCTATACATAATGAAGTTAGTAGAAAACCGGAACCTCTTCCTGTCACTATACTGTACATTTATTTTTAGATTGTTAATTTAACCTTTATTTAACTAGGCAAGTCAGTTAAGAACAAATTCTTATTTACAATGACGGCCTACCAAAAGCCAAAAGTCCTCCTGCGGGCACGGGGGCTGGGATTAAAAATTAAATTAAATAAAACTATAGGACAAAACACACATCACGACAAGAGAGACAACACAACACTACATAAAAAGAGACCTAAGACAACAACATAGCATGGCAGCAACACATGACAACAAAGCATGGTAGCAACACAACATGACAACAACATGGTACAGGAGCAACACAACATGGCAGCAGCACAACATGGTAGCAGCACAAAACATGGTAAAACATTGGCCCTGCTGATTATAATACAGGAGGAACCTAAACCAATGAGACACATCCTTTCCTGAAGCAATTTGCATTTTGTGTTTGTGTAAATGACTAAAATCTAAATGTAATATGTGACTAGGAAGGGAAGTGGAGAAAGAAAAAAGGAAGGAAAGGAGTTGGAGAAAGAACAGAATAATGAAAGGAGTGGAAAGAAGTAAAGGGAAATGGAATGGAGGGTAGAAGTACTGTATACTACTGTAAACGACTGTACTGTACTCTGTTGTATAGCACTCTACTGTACTCTACTGTACAGCACTCTACTGTATACTACTGCTCTCTACTGTATGGACTCTGCTGTATAGCACTCTACTGTACTGTACTTGTTTTATAGCAATACACTGTATACTACTGCAATTGAATGTACTGTACTGTACTCTGCTGTATTGCAATTTACTGTATACTACTGCACACTACAGTACTGTACTATACTGTATAGCACTCTACTGCATACTAATGTACTCTGCTGTATTGCAATTTACTGTATACTACTGCACACTACAGTACTGTACTATACTGTATAGCACTCTACTGCATACTAATGTACTCTACTGTACTGTACTCTCCTGTACAGCGCTCTACTGTATTTATACTGTACTCTACTGCATTGTACTCTGCTGTAATGGATACTACTGTACTCTACTGTACTGTACTCTGCTTTACTGTAAACTAGTGTATTTTACTCTACTGTACTCTGCTGTATAGCACTCTACTGTATAATACTGAAGTCTACTGTACTGTACACTGCTGTATAGCACTCTACTGTATACTACTGTACTCTACTGTACTGTACTCTGCTTTATCGCACACTACTGTACTCTACTGTACTCTACTGTACTCTAATCTACTGTACTGTACTCTCCTGTATAGCATTCTACTGTACTCTGCTGTACTGAATACTATTGAACTATACTGTATTGTACTGTAATCTACTATACTGTACTCTGCTGTACTGAATACTACTGTACTCTACTGTAATGTACTCTGCTGTTTAGCACTGTACTGTACTGTACTTTGCTTTTTAGCACTCTACTGTATACTACTGCAATCGAATGTACTCTGCTGAATAGCACTCTACTGTATGGTACTGTACTCTACTGTACTCAATACTATTGAACTGTACTGTATGGTACTGTACTCTACTACTCTACTGTACTCTGCTGTACTGTATACTAGAGTAATCTTCTATACTTAAGCAATAAGGCACAAGGGGGTGTGGTTGAAACGATGTGAACTGAGAGTCGGGAAGCAAGTTCAAGGAGAGTGTTTTAATAAATAAACACAACATAATACAAAATAAGAAACACGGACAACGCACAGACATGAAACTGAAACAGAAAGAATAACGCCTGGGTAAGGAACCAAAGGGAGTGACATATATAGGGAAGGTAATATGGGAAGTGATGGCGCCCAGGTGAGTGATGAGGCGCAGGTGCGTGACAGGTGTACTACATCAGGAGCAGCCTGGTGACCTAGAGGCCAAAGAGGGAGCACATGTGACAGTGGTATATGGCCAATATACCACGGCTAAAGGCTGTTCTTAGGCACAACGCATAGCGGAGTGCCTGGACACAGCCCTTAGCCGCGATATACTGGCCATATACCACAATCCCCTGAGGTGCTTTATTGCTATTATAAACTGGTTACCAACGTAAGTAGAGCAGTAAAAATAAATGTTTTGTCATACCCGTGGTATACGGTCTGATATAACACGGCTGTCAGCCAATCAGCATTCAGGACTCGAACCACCCAGTTGATAATCTACTTTATAGCACTACATTTTAAAACAGCATCAGGAAATTGAGTCTATCATAGTTCACGTGGGATTCAATGACATTATGAAGGGCAGCTTAGAACAGCTGAAGATGGATTTTAAAGAACTGATTGGGTCACTCCTTGACGTCAACAAACACCCCATAATATCTGGCCCTCTGCCATTCCTAAATCGTGTCATTGAACGATTCAGCAGACTTTTAGCCCTTCATAACTGGCTACGAGACTATTGCAGCTCTGTGGGTGTAACATTTATTGACAATTTTGAAACCTTCTGGAAACAAAGCTCGTATAATAAGGAGGATGGGATCCAACAAAATAATTTGTGTTCCTGGATCCTTTCACAGCATTATAAGGCTGTGTTGAGACAATGACTCATCATTGAGACAATGATTTGTCATAATGCTTCAGAAAATGTACATTATCCCAGGGGCGCTGGAAGACACAATGTAAGTAACCTAATTTATGCCCTGAATGCCTCTGCTGATAGTACAGCTATTGTATGCAGTAATCATGTGCCTATGAAACAGAGTTATACTGTTAGCACTGAGGCGGTGTAACCTAGCAGGAAGTCCACTGTGTGCAGCTCACCCTGCATTAACATAAATAACCTGAGCACCTCTACTAAACTCCCCAGTAAAGCAATAAAAACAATCAAGCATCCCAGAAAAGTGCTAAAAATAGCCCACGTTAACATATGTTAGCTTAAGAAACAAGGTTCATGAAATCAATAATTTCCTAGTAACAGATGACATTCATAATCTGACAATCTCTGAAACTCACAGTGGAAGTCAGAAGTTTATATACACTTAGGTTGGAGTCATTAAAACTAGTTTTTCAACCAATCCACAAATTTCTTGTTAAACTATAGTTTTGGCAAGTCGGTTAGGACATCTACTTTGTGCATGACACAAGTAATATTTCCAACAATTGTTTACAGACAGATTATTTCACATATAATTCACTGTATCACAATTCCAATGGGTCAGAAGTTTACATACACTAAGTTGACTGTGCCTTTAAACAGCTTGGAAAATTCCAGAAAATTATGTCATGGGTTTAGAAGCTTCTGACAGGCTAATTGACATCATTTGAGACAATTGGAGGTGTACCTATGGATGTATTTCAAGGCCTACCTTCAAACTCAGTGCCTCTTTGCTTGACATCATGGGAAAATTCAAAGAAATCCGCCAAGACCTCCACAAGTCTGGTTCATCCTTGGGAGCAATTTCCAAACGCCTGAAGGAACCACGTTCATCTGTACAAACAATAGTACGCAAGTATAAACACCATGGGACCACGCAGCCGTCATACCACTCAGAAAGGAGATGCGTTCTGTCTCCTAAAGATGAACATACTTTGGTGTGAAAAGTACAAATCAATTCCAAAACAACAACAAAGGACCTTGTGAAGATGCTGGAGGAAACAGATACAAAAGTATCTATATCCACAGTAAAACGAGTCCTATATCAACATAACCTGAAAGGCCGCTCAGCAAGGAAGAAGCCACTGCTCCAAAACTGCCATAAAAAAGCCAGACTACGGTTTGCAACTGCACATGGGGACAAAGATCTTACTTTTGGAGAAATGTCCTCTGGTCTGATGAAACAAAAATAGAACTGTTTGGCCATAATGACCATTGTTATGTTTGGAGGAAAAAGGGGGAGGCTTGCAAACCGAAGAACACCATCCCAACTGTGAAGCAGGGGTGGTGGCAGCATCATGTTGTCGGAGTGCTTTGCTGCAGGAGGGACTTGTGCACTTCACAAAATAGATAGCATCATGAGGAAGGAGAATTATGTGGATGTATTGAAGCGTTATCTCAAGACATCAGTCAGGAAGTTAAAGCTTGGTCGCAAATGGGTCTTCCAAATGGACAATGACCCCAAGCATACTTCCAAAGTTGTGGCAAAATGGTTTAAGGACAACGAAGTCAAGGTATTGGAGTGGCCATCACAAAGCCCTGACCTTAATCCTATTGAAGATTTGTGGGCAGAACTGAAAAAGTGTGTGCGAGCAAGGCCTACGAACCTGATTCAGTTACACCAGCTCTGTCAGGAGGAATGGGCCAAAATTCACCCAACTTACTGTGGGAAGCTTGTGGAAGGATCCCCGAAATGTTTGACTCAAGTTAAACAATTTGAAGGCAATGCTACCAAATACTAATTGTGTGTATGTAAACTTCTGACCCACTGGGAATGTGATGAAAGTAATAAAAGCTGAAATTAATAATTCTCTCTACTATTATTCTGACATTTCACATTCTTAAAATAAAGTGGTGATTCTAACTGACCTAAGGCAGGGAATTTTTACTAGGATGAAATGTCAGGAATTGTGAAGAACTGAGTTTAAATGTATTTGGCTAAGGTGTATGTAAATTCCTACTTAAACTGTATATCCAACAGTTGACCTAGATTGTTTGTGTTTATGAATTCATGTAGCTCTGTCCTTGAGCTGTTCTTGTCTATTAATGTTTCATATTTTGTGTGAACCCCAGGAAGAGTAGCTGCTGCAAATACCAAATGTAACTAGTTTCAGGAAACTAGGCGTAAGTAGCAAATCAGAGGCATTTGAAGGTTTATTTAGCTTTTTTAATCAAAATGTGTTTTTTGGGCAGAAATGCCTTCTGAAACATTTGCACTTTCATGTGCCTTAATAACAAACTTGTATGCCATCTGTAAATACAAATAAATTACGAGTTGGTTTAGCCTCAGAAAAAAACAGGAACCTTCCCGCTAGCCAAGATTCCCGCTAGCCAAGATATTGAATGGGCTGGACATGCCAAGAGATGAGTTTCGGATTGATCTGCCATGTAGCATCTTCTGTCTATAAAGTAAGCTGCTCGTTATGTGTAGATAATCCTTTCTACTGCAGTTTTTTCAAAAGATATAACGTTAGCCATGGAGAACTGCAAATGTGTTGCTAGTGCTCTCAATAACACTGACAAAGGTCAGTGTGAAAAAGTTGTGATGTACTACTTTCAGGAAGACGATCGTACCATGCTGACTCTCTCTGACTTTGAAAATGAATCAGACGATGAGGCAATCCCAGATGTGTTATTTGTTATTTATTTTTTTACCCCTTTTTCTCCCTAACTTCGTGGTAGTTACAGATCCAATTGGTAGTTACAGATTTGTCTCATCGCTGCAACTCCTGTACGAACATGGGAGAGGCGAAGGCTGAGAGCCGTGCGTCCTCCGAAGCACAACCCAACCAAGCAGCACTGCTTCTTGACACAATGCCCACTTAACCCGGAAGCCAGCCGCA
Organism: Salvelinus alpinus; assembly: GCF_045679555.1. Classification (NCBI taxonomy): domain Eukaryota; kingdom Metazoa; phylum Chordata; class Actinopteri; order Salmoniformes; family Salmonidae; genus Salvelinus; species Salvelinus alpinus. The sequence goes on along the minus strand of NC_092101.1, from coordinate 34,855,667 downwards.
CAAATGTGTCAGAGGAAACACTGTACATCTGGTGACCGTGTCAGTGTGCACTGCGCCTGGCCCGCCACAGGAGTCGCTAGTGTGCGATGGGACAAGGACATCCCTACCGGCCAAACCCTCCCCTAACCCAGACGATGCTGGGTCAATTGTGCGCCGCCCCATGGGTCTTCCGGTCGCGGCCGGCTGCGACCGAGCCTGGACTCAAACCCAGAATCTCTAGTGGCACAGCTAGCACTGCAATGCAGTGCCTTACACCACTGCGCCACTCAGGAGATCCCTGATTTAGGTAAAACAACAGGTCAAGGGGCTGTGAGACATGGGTTTGATTTTAGACATATGAAAAGTGGGATGTATACGGAGGGTACGGGGCAACAGAAGACGAACAGCAGAGGGGCTAATGACCTTGGAGATGGGGAAAGGGCCGATAAACTGGGGGGAAAGTTTGCGGGACTCCATCCGGAGGGGCAGATCCTGGGTGGACAGCCAAACCTTCTGCCTGGGATGATACAAGGGAGCCGGGATCCGGTGGCGGTCTGCTTTACGTCGATACCTGAAGGGGGTCTTGAGAAGGGCCGACCAGGCTCTCTTTCAGGTACAACGACAGCGGGGGACAAACATCTGGGCCGAAGGTATGCCGATCTCTTCCTCTTGCTCAGGGTAGAGCGGGGGCTGATATCCCAGGGAACACTCAAAGGCCGAGAGACCCATGGCAGAGCAAGGAAGGGTATTGCGGGAATATTCAACCCACATTAGTTGCTGGCACCAGGTGGTGGGGTTGGCGGAGACCAGGCAGCGAAGAGTCGTTTCCAAGTCTTGATTGGCTCGCTCTGACTGGCCATTGGTCTGGAGGTAGAACCTGGAGGACAGGCTGGCCGACAACCTAATGAGTGTGCAGAATGCCTTCCAGAACCAGGACGAGAACTGAGGACTCCATTCAGAGACCATGTCTACTGGGAGTCCATGGATCTGAAAGACCTGCTACACCATGAGCTGGGCCGTCTCTTTGGCAGAGGGTAGCTTGGGGACAGGAATGAGGTGAGCGGCGAAAACCGATCCACTACTGTCAGGATGGCGGTGTTACATCAGATGGGGGGGGACCCGTGACAAGGTCCAGGGCTATGTGAGACCATGGACAGTGAGGGACAGGCAGAGATTGAGGGAGACCAGCCGGAGCTTGCAGAGGAGTCTTGTTCTGCGCACAGACCGTGCATGTGGGCCGAAGGTATGCCGACCTCTTCCTCTTGCTCAGGGTAGAGCGGGGGCTGATATCCCAGGGAACACTCAATGGGCGAGAGACCCATGGCAGAGCAAGGAAGGGTATTGCGGGAATATTCAACCCTGCTGGCCCCAGGTGGTGGGGCGACGAACGCGAAGACTTCAGGAATCATGGTAAGCCACCAAAAGCATTGTTGGAAAGGCCGGGGTCTGACGGGAGCTCAGGTGGCAGGCAAGCCTGGAGGATTGGGCCCACTCCAGGACCGAGGAGCGGACTGCATCAGGAAAAACATCCGGTTATCTGGGCCCCAGATTCTCTGGAGAATCCCAGGAAATGTTGTAGCTGCATCCTGGACATTGGCTGGGGCCAATCCCCCACCGCTCTCACCTTCTCGGGATCCATCTGTCTACTCCCTGGAGCGATTATATAACCCCGGAAGGGGATGGTGCAGCGATGGAATTCGCTCTTCTCCGCTTCCACAAAAAGCTGGTTCTCCAGGAGGCGTTGGGGAACCTGTCGGACGTGGAGCACGTGTTCTTGAGCGGAGGCAGGACGGATAAACTCTGCAGCTAGGGAGTCCTCAATGCAGGTCTCCATAGCCTTGGTCTACCGACAGAGAGTACAGTCATTCCTGGGGCGGAGTGGTGCCTGGGAGAAGGTCAATCCCGCAGTCATAGGGTCGGTGCGGCGGAAGCAAAGTGGCACGGGCCTTACTAAACCCCTCCCGGAGGTTCTGGTACTCCGCGGGAATGGCAGAGAGGTCCAGGGCAACTTCTGAGCCCCCAGGAAGACTTCACCGGGTCAGGCTGCCTTTAGGCACTGAGCGTGGCAGAACGGGCTCCAACCCATGATGGAACCAGCACACCAGTCAATAAGGGGATTCTCTGGAGCCAAGAGCATCCCAATACCACGGGAACCTGAGGAGGCTTAATGAACAAGAATTGGATCGAACAAGAATTGGATCGCTGTGGTTCCCTGACACCCGTAGGTTGATGGGAGTGGTATTGTGGGTGACCCGGCTTATAGAGCGCCCGTCCAGCACTATATCGTCCATGGGAATGGAGAGAGGCTGAGTGGGGATTCCTAGCTCGGAGTAGCGTCCATAAAGCTCTCATTGGCCCCAGTCGATGTGTACTCGGAGAGATCTCAACTAATTTCCCCACAGCAAAATGACGAGTAAGGTGAGCCTGGTCTTTTAGTAGACAGGTGGAGACAAAATGACCAGTAGTCCCGCAATACTGGCAACTCTTAGTGTGAATCCAGTATAGCCGTTCGGCTAAAGACAGCCTAGCTCTGCCTAGTTGCATTGCCTCGGGAAGAGGTGAATCGGCAGCCTTCGGAGACTCTCTGGGCAACTCAGGTAGCCTCGGGTTCTCTTGGAAATGGAGCCGTCAGGGACTTCCGGGATGCCTCGAGGCGAGATGGAATCATTGGGCGGGCGTGTGAAATCAAATTCCTCACCTTCCTTCATTTCCGTAGTCGCCCATCAATCCGAATGGTCAAGGCGATGAGTGAGTCGAGATCCGTCGGTAGTTCCCGGACTGCAAGCTCGTCCTTTACTTCCTCTGATACTCCGTGCAGGAACATGTCAAACAGCGCTTCTGAGTTCCAGGCACTCTCAGCTGTCAACATGTGGAAATCCACCTCATAGTTTGCCACACTGCGGGAGTCTTGTCGAAGCTGGAGTAACTTCTGAGCAGCCTCTCTCCCAGACAATGGAGCATTGAAAACTTTCTTTACCTCCGCCACAAACTCCTCCAGACTGAAGCATACGGCCGACTTCTGTTCCCATACTGCCGTAGCCCAGGCGAGAGCCCTCCCAGACATCAGCGTGATGAGGTACACTATCTTAGAGCAGTCCGAGGGGAAGGAGGAGGGCTGCAGCTTGATGATGACGAAACACTGAGCGAGAACCGCCTTCTCTCCATCGAAGCGTTCCGGGGGAGGTAAGCGGGGTTCCTGGGAAACCGGGGGGATCGGGAGGCTGCGCTGCTAACAGCTGGGTTACCGAGGGGCTGGGAGGTTATCGTTGTGGGAGGCTACCTAACAGGCAACCTGCGGAACTGCTCCAGCAATGTGGTCAACTCTCAGTCTTGGCGTTCGGCCAAGGTCTGGAACCCTTCCATAAGACCATGAAGCAACTCCTCGTGCCTTTCGATGGTAGCTCCTGGGAGGAGATGGTGTTGCGGACTTGGTGCGAGTCTGCTGGATCAGTCATGGCGAGTTCGTACTATCACGTTTTAGGGAAGACCCAGATGCAGACAGTGTCGAAGTAACAAAAGTGTATTACTAGAACAGGGGCAGGCAAATCAACAGGTCAAGGGCAGGCAGAGGTCAGTAATCCAGATCAGAGACAAAAGGTACAGAACGGCAGGCAGGCTCAGGATCAGGGCAGGCAGAATGGTCAAAACCGGGAAAACTAGAAAACAGGAACTATAGACAAAGGACAGGAGCAAGGGGGAAAATGCTGGTAGGCTTGACAGACAAAACGAACTGGCAACAGACAAACAGAGAGCACAGGTATAAATACACTGAGGATAATGGGGAAGATGGGCGACACCTGGAGGTGGGTGGAGACAAGCAAAGACAGGTGAAACAGATCAGGGTACGACACTGGTAGAAGCAGAGTATGATAAGGGGATGAATACAGTTCTGGCGTTTGATTGCAAATATAGAGGGAGTCGAAAAGAGAACACAGAAGGCTGCTGTATAAAACACCTGTCTCCAGATTACATCTTCAAACTAAGGGCAACCATGGCATCCATGGCAGAGAGGGAGAAAGATCTGATTATTCTTATGGCATTGCACACGGTCAGTGTGAACCAGAATGACTTGACACAACGAGCCAAGCAAGCTGTACAAACAAAACGGAAATGACACAGGACGTCATATTTCATGAAAGTGGTTGCAGTCTGTCATGAAGCGTTCATCCATGTATACGGGTCAGAGTCTAACTACAGTTTCAGATATTTTAAGTTTCTAATATTGTCATAAAGTTGTTTTCATTGCAAGTTAAGCTTAAGCTTACTATAGCTAGCTAGCTGATGTTAGGTGGATGGCTCGCTAGCTAACATTGTATGATCTATGTAGTAATATTATCTCAGAAAGAAATTTGCATTCCTAGTTATAGCCTAATGTTAACTAGTTGACATTGAACGTATTTGGTTAACTTTAGCTAGCTATGATAATCGGTTTCTATTGCTAGTACTCTATGTATTGGGAGTTATGGTTCATTGTTTAGCTAGCTAGCTACATGTCTAAACAAAATACCCCAAGTTAAAGCATACTGTTAGCTAGCTAGCTGACGTTAGATGGCTGACTCGCTAGGTAACATTACATGTATGATATGTGAAAGTGATATTATATCAGCAAGCCATTTGCACTGATAGTTATAGCCTAATAATAGCTAGCTAACTAGTTAACATTGAACGTATTTGGTTAACTTTAGCTAGCTATGGCAATCGGTTTGTATTACTAGTACTCTATGGATTGGAATTATGGTTCATTGTTTAGCTAGCTAGCTAGCTACATGTCTTAACAAAAGACTCCACTTCACCAGATGACCCATCAAGTTAGCCAGGTTTGTCTGATGGTGATTACGGCTGTCTATTGTATAATAATGCAAAAATGTTTGTGTCTGGAATTTGTCTTTCAGCATCAGTAGAACACGCCTGACTCTCCTCCACCAGTCATACAATAAAAATGGTCTAATGCCTCCCATCAAAAAGAGCTGGCCCAAGCAAGAACAGGTTACACATGAGGACTTGCAGATGGTTGGACTGGAGGATGGTACAGTGCTGGTGGAAAGCTATGGCTGGCAACAACACCTGACTCCGTACTCCAGGCCGCTGCCACAGATCAAGCAGTACCAGCACTTCAGGTGAATATCATTTTGTCATCTCATATGTATATACTGTACGCTATACCATCTACTGCATCTTGCCATCTTGATGTAATTAAATGTATCACTAGCCACTTTAAACAATGCCACTTTATATAATGTTCTCATACCCTACATTACTCATCTCATATGTATATACTGTATGCTATACCATCTACTGCATCTTGCCATCTTGATGTAATGTATCACTAGCCACTTTAAAACAATGCAACTTCATATAATGTTTTCATACCCTACATTACTCATCTCATATGTATATACTGTACTCTATACCATCTACTGCATCTTGCCATCTTGATGTAATGTATCACTAGCCACTTTAAACAATGCCACTTCATATGTTTACATACCCTACATTACTCATCTCATATGTATATACTGTACTCTATACCATCTACTGCATCTTGCCTATGCCGTTCGGCCATCACTCATTTATATATTTTTATGTACATATTCGTATTCATTCCTTTACACTTGTGTGTATAAGGTAGTTGTTGTGGAATTGTTAGGTTATATTACTTGTTAGATATTACTGCATGGTCGGAACTAGAAGCACAAGCATTTCGCTACACTTGCATTAACATCTGCTAACCATGTGTATGTGACAAATACATTTGATTTGATTTGATTTTAATTGCATTGTATGAGGTTATTATTCTTATCTAAACTTGGGAGGTGAATTGATGTTAAGCAAGGTTGTAATGTATTTTTTACAGTTTCGATGCTCTGGAGCCTGGTGTTGTTGGGACTCAGTCGGGACCAGGTTTCAGCTGCTGTACAACGCTGACATCCTTCCTCCCATAGATGGCCTGTCTGTACAAGCACCACATGGACTGGACACAGCAAGACAAACTTATCTTTTTGAGAAGATAAGGGAGTTTTGAAATAAAGATGCTATGGACATCATATGTCCTGCACCAAAGTCAGATATAGACTCCAAATATAGATTCCCTTTTTCATGCATGGTTCGGACGGACCAGTTCATTGCTGGGGGCGAGTTCGCAGTCATCAGCACTATCTGCAGTGCCTCCATGGACATTCACATGATTCTCTTCTAACACACACGCCATACGTTGCTGCTACCATTTCTTTTTTTATCCTGCTGCTGTGCCACTTTACCCCTGATTGTATGCATTTAACTACCTCATCTATCGTCAGAATCATTGATATTGTTCTTGTACATACTGTATGTTATTTTGTTCTTTCTCTACTGGCATTGACACTTTTTTTCTTTATATTGACACTATATATTTTTGATATTGCTACTATGCAAGTAACCATTTCGCTGTACTGTTTACACCTTCTGTAGAGACCCATCCACTTAGCAAGCTGTGGCTGGGGGTTATAGCATTTCTTTCACATTACCCATCAATTTAGACAAGTGTGTCTGGGTAAGCGTCCTCTAATATTATATTTTTATTTTTATTTTATTATTTATTATTGAATATTTAAAACATACAATATACTTGCAGTGAAGCCTCTCAGCAACTACATTTACATTTACATTTAAGTCATTTAGCAGACGCTCTTATCCAGAGCGACTTACAAATTGGTGCATTCACCTTATGATATCCAGTGGAACAACCACTTTACAATAGTGCATCTAACTCTTTTAAGGGGGAGGGGGGGGTTAGAAGGATTACTTTATCCTATCCTAGGTATTCCTTAAAGAGGTGGGGTTTCAGGTGTCTCCGGAAGGTGGTGATTGACTCCGCTGACCTGGCGTCGTGAGGGAGTTTGTTCCACCATTGGGGTGCCAGAGCAGCGAACAGTTTTGACTGGGCTGAGCGGGAACTGTACTTCCTCAGAGGTAGGGAGGCGAGCAGGCCAGAGGTGGATGAACGCAGTGCCCTTGTTTGGGTGTAGGGCCTGATCAGAGCCTGAAGGTACGGAGGTGCCGTTCCCCTCACAGCTCCGTAGGCAAGCACCATGGTCTTGTAGCGGATGCGAGCTTCAACTGGAAGCCAGTGGAGAGAGCGGAGGAGCGGGGTGACGTGAGAGAACTTGGGAAGGTTGAACACCAGACGGGCTGCGGCGTTCTGGATGAGTTGTAGGGGTTTAATAGCACAGGCAGGGAGCCCAGCCAACAGCGAGTTGCAGTAATCCAGACGGGAGATGACAAGTGCCTGGATTAGGACCTGCGCCGCTTCCTGTGTGAGGCAGGGTCGTACTCTGCGAATGTTGTAGAGCATGAACCTACAGGAACGGGTCACCGCCTTGATGTGAGTTGAGAACGACAGGGTGTTGTCCAGGATCACGCCAAGGTTCTTAGCACTCTGGGAGGAGGACACAATGGAGTTGTCAACCGTGATGGCGAGATCATGGAACGGGCAGTCCTTCCCCGGGAGGAAGAGCAGCTCCGTCTTGCCGAGGTTCAGCTTGAGGTGGTGATCCGTCATCCACACTGATATGTCTGCCAGACATGCAGAGATGCGATTCGCCACCTGGTTATCAGAGGGGGGAAAGGAGAAGATTAATTATGTGTCGTCTGCATAGCAATGATAGGAGAGACCATGTGAGGATATGACAGAGCCAAGTGACTTGGTGTATAGCGAGAATAGGAGAGGTCCTAGAACAGAGCCCTGGGGGACACCAGTGGTGAGAGCACGTGGTGCGGAGACAGATTCTCGCCACGCCACCTGGTAGGAGCGACCTGTCAGGTAGGACGCAATCCAAGCGTGGGCCGCGCCGGAGATGCCCAGCTCGGAGAGGGTGGAGAGGAGGATCTGATGGTTCACAGTATCAAAGGCAGCCGATAGGTCTAGAAGGATGAGAGCAGAGGAGAGAGAGTTAGCTTTAGCAGTGCGGAGCGCCTCCGTGACACAGAGAAGAGCAGTCTCAGTTGAATGACTAGTCTTGAAACCTGACTGATTTGGATCAAGAAGGTCATTCTGAGAGAGATAGCAGGAGAGCTGGCCAAGGACGGCACGTTCAAGAGTTTTGGAGAGAAAAGAAAGAAGGGATACTGGTCTGTAGTTGTTGACATCGGAGGGATCGAGTGTAGGTTTTTTCAGAAGGGGTGCAACTCTCGCTCTCTTGAAGACGGAAGGGACGTAGCCAGCGTTCAAGGATGAGTTGATGAGCGAGGTGAGGTAAGGGAGAAGGTCTCCGGAAATGGTCTGGAGAAGAGAGGAGGGGATAGGGTCAAGCGGGCAGGTTGTTGGGCGGCCGGCCGTCACAAGACGCGAGATTTCATCTGGAGAGAGAGGGGAGAAAGAGGTCAAAGCACAGGGTAGGGCAGTGTGAGCAGAACCAGCGGTGTCGTTTGACTTAGCAAACGAGGATCGGATGTCGTCGACCTTCTTTTCAAAATGGTTGACGAAGTCATCTGCAGAGAGGGAGGAGGGGGGAGGAGGGGGAGGAGGATTCAGGAGGGAGGAGAAGGTGGCAAAGAGCTTCCTAGGGTTAGAGGCAGATGCTTGGAATTTAGAGTGGTAGAAAGTGGCTTTAGCAGCAGAGACAGAAGAGGAGAATGTAGAGAGGAGGGAGTGAAAGGATGCCAGGTCCGCAGGGAGGCGAGTTTTCCTCCATTTCCGCTCGGCTGCCCGGAGCCCTGTTCTGTGAGCTCGCAGTGAGTCGTCGAGCCACGGAGCAGGAGGGGAGGACTGAGCCGGCCTGGAGGATAGGGGACATAGAGAGTCAAAGGATGCAGAAAGGGAGGAGAGGAGGGTTGAGGAGGCAGAATCAGGAGATAGGTTGGAGAAGGTTTGAGCAGAGGGAAGAGATGATAGGATGGAAGAGGAGAGAGTAGCGGGGGAGAGAGAGCGAAGGTTGGGACGGCGCGATACCATCCGAGTAGGGGCAGTGTGGGAAGTGTTGGATGAGAGCGAGAGGGAAAAGGATACAAGGTAGTGGTCGGAGACTTGGAGGGGAGTTGCACTACATCACATTAGTCATCTAACAGTCTCCCATCCAGAGCAACACACAGAAGCAACCAGGGTCAACACCCTGCTCAAGGGCACGTCGACAGATCTCCCACAAGGTCAAAAATGGGGACCCGAAACAGCGATCCATCAGCCACTGGCCCAAGGTCCCAACTGCCAGGCCAATAGCACTCCAAGATCCCCCCACAGTTCCCCAAGAGCTGCCCCTCAACTATCCAACCCCACCCCAAGACAAATTAAATAATTCCATTCCCCACCCCCAAGCCCCCCGTCCCAGATGCACCAACAAACAACAAAATAGATAAAAGACAAAGACAAAGGAAAACAAAAATGCAAAAAACATCAAGGACAACAAAAATCGTCATCTAATATTTATAAAATATTTTTATCTGGACACTTTCTGTATACCTTGAATTTTTCCTTATTGTACGCTTCTACTTTTACCACCTTTAGTCTTAATCTTTACCACACTACAAGACCTTTAGCACATGACCACACATGTGAATATGTAAAGAGATGGGTGGGGCTAAGGCTTAAGAGGGTGTGATCAATCTTAAATGGGTGTACACAAAAAAGCTCTCCAGTAGGTGTACCAAAAGATTCAAGGGCCATTTTCTCAAAAAGTGGGGTTAAAAGTTTAACAACTTTCAAAGCACAACTTTCCCATTGTTCCTCAAATACAATGTATGATATACCATTTTGTAGCCCTGAGTCATTTTATCCAATGTAAAAAACACAATTTCAAATTTTTCTACATAAGACCGAATCAAAGCAGTCGGTCACAAATGGACTCACAGCTCAAGCTTTCACCATGACCCGTCATGACCTGAAAGTGTCTGCTTTTTCCTTTTTGTATTAACACACACACACACACACACACACACACACACACACACACACACACACACACACACACACACACACACACACACACACACACACACACACACACACACACACACACACACACACACACACACACACACACACACACACACACACACACACAGTGTTCAAAATGACCAGTGTATCAGCTCAAACAGATATATAAGGCCTTGCTGGATATGGTCGAGAGCATACTAAGACAGCACATAGACACGCACAGGTACACACAGGCGCACACACAGGCACACTACGGCATGCATGCAGCACTCACTGAATTATTTTTAGTCTCTAAACTCACTGGCGTAAAGACACTGCATCAGACATAAGAGCTATCCAATACAGCTCGTGAGAAAAATAATGGCTATGACAAAACTCTATAGAGTTGAATTGATAAACCAACACTTACCCTGATGTATTCAATAATATTGAGTTTACCATTTGTTGGCTAGTTTGGGGTTCATGTCTAATCAAGGGTAGGCCTGGAAGGCATGAATTGCCTCCAGAGTTGATTATTAACCCAACAACCTAAAAGGACAGTATCTCACTGCCTCTATTGATCAGTTAAATGGATCTTAAAGGTGCATGTGGGTGTACCAGTGTGTGTGAGAAAGAGAGCGATAAAAAGAGAGCGAGAGAGAGAGAGAGAGATAAAGAGAGAGATAATTAAAGAGAGAGAGGGAAAGAGAGAGGGGGGATAAAGAGAGATAATTAAAGAAAGAGAGAGATACAAAAGAGAGAGATAATTAAAGAGAGAGAGATACAAAGAGAGAGATATAAAGACAGAAAGAGAGATAAAGAGAGTTAGAATGAAAGAGAGGGAGAGAAAGAGAAAGATGAATGGAGACAGATAAAGGGAGACAGAAAGAGTGATAGAAAGAGAAATAAAGACTGTGAGAGAGAAGGGTATTAGGGAGACAGAGATAGGTAAAAACAGAGAAAGAGAAAGAGAAAGAGAGAGAGAAAATATACACTGCTCAAAAAAATAAAGGGAACACTTAAACAACACAATGTAACTCCAAGTCAATCACACTTCTGTGAAATCAAACTGTCCACTTAGGAAGCAACACTGATTGACAATACATTTCACATGCTGTTGTGCAAATGGAATAGACAACAGGTGGAAATTATAGGCAATTAGCAAGACACCCCCAATAAAGGAGTGGTTCTGCAGGTGGTGACCACAGACCACTTCTCAGTTCCTATGCTTCCTGGCTGATGTTTTGGTCATTTTTTAATGCTGGCGGTGCTTTCACTCTAGTGGTAGCATGAGACGGAGTCTACAACCCACACAAGTGGCTCAGGTAGTGCAGCTCATCCAGGATGGCACATCAATGCGAGCTGTGGCAAGAAGGTTTGCTGTGTCTGTCAGCGTAGTGTCCAGAGCATGGAGGCGCTACCAGGAGACAGGCCAGTACATCAGGAGAAGTGGAGGAGGCCGTAGGAGGGCAACAACCCAGCAGCAGGACCGCTACCTCCGCCTTTGTGCAAGGAGGAGCAGGAGGAGCACTGCCAGAGCCCTGCAAAATGACCTCCAGCAGGCCACAAATGTGCATGTGTCTGCTCAAACGGTCAGAAACAGACTCCATGAGGGTGGTATGAGGACCCGACGTCCACAGGTGGGGGTTGTGCTTACAGCCCAACACCGTGCAGGACGTTTGGCATTTGCCAGAGAACACCAAGATTGGCAAATTCGCCACTGGCGCCCTGTGCTCTTCACAGATGAAAGCAGGTTCACACTGAGCACATGTGACAGACGTGACAGAGTCTGGAGACGCCGTGGAGAACGTTCTGCTGCCTGCAACATCCTCCAGCATGACCGGTTTGGCGGTGGGTCAGTCATGGTTTGGTTTGGCATTTCTTTGGGGGGCCGCACAGCCCTCCATGTGCTCGCCAAAGGTAGCCTGACTGCCATTAGGTACCGAGATGAGATCCTCAGACCCCTTGTGAGACCATATGCTGGTGCGGTTGGCCCTGGGTTCCTCCTAATGCAAGACAATGCTAGACCTCATGTGGCTGGAGTGTGTCAGCAGTTCCTGCAAGAGGAAGGCATTGATGCTATGGACTGGCCCGCCCGTTCCCCAGACCTGAATCCAATTGAGCACATCTGGGACATCATGTCTCGCTCCATCCACCAACGCCACGTTGCACCACAGACTGTCCAGGAGTTGGCGAATGCTTTAGTCCAGGTCTGGGAGGAGATCCCTCAGGAGACCATCCGCCACCTCATCAGGAGCATGCCCAGGCGTTGTAGGGAGGTCATACAGGCACGTGGAGGCCACACACACTACTGAGCCTCATTTTGACTTGTTTTAAGGACATTACATCAAAGTTGGATCAGCCTGTAGTGTGGTTGTCCACTTTAACTTTGAGTGTGACTCCAAATCCAGACCTCCATGGGTTGATAAATTTGATTTCCATTGATAATTTGTGTGATTTTGTTGTCAGCACATTCAACTATGTAAAGAAAAAAGTAGTTAATAAGAATATTTCAGTCATTCAGATCTAGGATGTGTTATTTTAGTGTTCCCTTTATTTTTTGAGCAGTGTATATAAAGACAGATAAAGAGAACAAGAGAGAGAGGGAGAGAGAGAGATGAAGGGAAACAGATAAAGGGAGACAGAAAGAGTGATAGAAAGAGAAATAAAGACAGTGAGAGAGATAGAGAGACAAAGAGAGAGAGAGATAGAGAGAAGGGTATTAGGGAGAAAGAGGAAAAACAGAGAGAGAGAAAGAGAGAGAGAAAAGATATATAAAGACAGATAAAGAGAACAAGAGAGAGAGAGAATGTGTTTGTGGGGTATGGGGTACGGGGGTATGTGTGTACATCTAGAATTCTTGGAAATGTATTGGTAAACGACATACAGTGTAGCACAGCACAAATAAATATAAAATACAATTATATTTGTCATGAAGACAACAGCCGAAATGCTTCCTTACGAGTCCTTAACCAACAATGCAGAGTTTTTAAAAAGTAAGTAAGAAAAGTTTGCTAAACTAAAGGAAATATTGTAACACAATAACAAGGCTATATACAAGGGGTACCTGTAACGAGTCAATGTGCAGGGGTACGGGGTAGTAGAGGTAATTGAGGTAATATGTACTCTACCGTTCAAAAGTTTAGGGTCACTCAATGTTATTTTTTGTCCATTAAAATAACATCAAATTGATCAGAAATACAGTGTAGACATGGTTAATGTTGTAAATGACTTTTGTTGCTGGAAATGGCAGATTTTTTATGGACTATATATATAGGCGTACAGAGGCCCATTATCAGCAACCATCACTCCTGTGTTCCAATGGCACATTGTGTTAGCTAATCCAAGTTTATCATTTTAAAAGGCTAATTGATCATTAGAAAACCCTGTTGCAAGTATGTTAGCACAGTTGAAAACTGTTGTGCTAATTAAAGAAGAAAGATTAAAGAAGCAATAGAACTGGCCTACTTTAGACTAGTTGAGTATCTGGAGCATCAGCATTTGTGGGTTTGATTACAGGCTCAAAATGGCCAGAAACATAGAACTTTCTTCTGAAACTCTTCAGTCTATTCTTGTTCTGAGAAATTAAGGCTATTCCATGCAAGAAATTGCCAAGAAACTGAAGATCTTGTACAACGCTGTGTACTACTCCCTTCACAGTACAGCGCAAACTGCCTCTAACCAGAATAGAAAGAGTGGGAGGCCCCGGTGTACAACTGAGCAAAAGGACAAGTGCATTAGAGTGTCTAGTTTGAGAAACAGACACCTCACAAGCCCTCAACTGCCAGCTTCATTAAATAGTACCCGCAAAACACCAGTCTCAACGTCAACAGTGAAGAGGCGACTCCGGGATGCTGGCCTTGTAGGCAGAGTTGCAAAGAAAAAGCCATATCTCAGACTTGCCAATAAAAAGAAAAGATTAAGATGGGCAAAAGAACACAGTCACTGGACTGAGGAGTGGCCAGCACAGTCACTGGATCTCAACCCTATTGAGCTGTTGTGGGAGCAGCTTGACCGTTTGGTACGTAAGAAGTGCCCATCAAGCCAACTCGTGGGAGGTGCTTCAGGAAGCATGGGGGGAAATGTCTTCAGATTACCTCAACAAATTGACAACTAGAATGCTGAAGGTCTGCAAGGCTGTAATTGCTACAAATGGAGGATTCGTTGACGAAAGCAAAGTTTGAAGGACACAATTAATTATTTAAATTAAAAATCATTATTTATAGCCTTGTCAACATCTTGACTATATTTCCCATTGATTTTGTAACTCATTTCATGTATGTTTTCATAGAAAACAAGAACATTTCGAAGTGACCCCAAACTTTTGAATGGTAGTGTACATGTAGGTAGGGGTAAAGTGACTATGCATACTGTAGATACTAAACAGAGAGTTGCAGCAGCCTGTGTGAAGCGTGTGAAGGAATGTGTGTGTGTGTGTGTGTGCATGCGTGCTTGTGTGTGTGTGGCGTCAATATGCATGTGTGTGTGGCGTCAATATGCATGTTTGTGTGTGTATGTGTGTGTGGCGTCAATATGTATGTCTGTGTGTGTGTATAGAGGTCCTGGATGGCAGGGAGCTTGGTAAAAGTGATGTACTGGGCCGTACGCACTTACCTCTGCAGCGCCTTACGGTCGGATGCCGAGCAGTTGCCATATCAAACCAGTCAGGATGCACTCGATGGTGCAGCTGTAGAACATTTTGAGGATCTGAGGAACCATGCCAAATCTTTTCAGCCTCTTGAGGTGAAATAGGCATTGTCGTGCCCTCCTTACGACTGTGTTGGTGTGTTTGGACCATGATATGTCCTTAATGATGTGGACACCGAGTAACTCTCAACTTTCGCCACTGCAGCCCCATCGATGTCAATGGGGGCATGCTCCATCCTCTTTTTCCTGTAGTCCACGATCAGCTCCTTTGTCTTGCTCACGTTGAGGGAGAGGTTGTTGTCATGGCACCACACTGCCAGGTCTCTGACCTCCACCCTATAAGCTGTCTCATCGTGGTCGGTGATCAGGCCTTCCATCGTTGTGTAGTCAGCAAAAGTAATGATTGTGTTGGAGTCGTGCATGGCTGAACAGGGAGTATAGGATGGGACTAAGCACACACCCCTAAGGGCCCCCGTGCTGAGGGTCAACATGGCGGATGTGTTCTTGCATACCCTCACCACCTGGGGGTGGCCCGTCAGGATGTCCATGATCCAATTGCAGAGGGAGGTGTTCAGTACCAGGGTCCATAACTTATTGATGAGCTTGGAGGGCAGTATGGTGTTGAATGCTGAGCTGTAGTCAATGAACAGCATTCTCACGTAGGTGTTCCTTTGGCCCAGGTGGGAAAGGGCAGTGTGGAGTGCAATAGAGACTGCGTCGTCCGTGGATCTGTTGGGGCGGTATGTGAATTGAAGTGGGTCCAGGGTTCCTGAGATGATGGTGTTGATGTGAGCCATGACCAGCCTTTCAAAGCATTTCATGGCTACAGATGTGAGTGCTACATCCGGTAGTCATTTAGGCAGGTTACCTTAGCATTCTTGGGCACAGGGCCTATGGTGGTCTGCTTGAAACATGTAGGTATTACAGACTCAGACAGGGAGAGGTTGAAAATAACAGTGAAGACACTTGCCAGCTGGTCAGCGCATGCTCTGAGTATGTATCCTGGTAATCCGTCTGGCCCTGTGGCCTTGTGAATGTTAACCTGTTTCACGACTTACTCGCATTGGCTACAGAGAGCGTGATCACACAGTCATCCAGCACAGCTGGTGCTCTTATGCATGGTTCAGTGTTGCTTGCCTCGAAGCGAGCATACAAGGCATTTCACTCGTCTGGTAGGCCCATGTTACTAGGTCGCTTGCGGCTGAGTCTATCTTCGCCCTGTTTCGTAGGGCAAAGTATCACAAAGTAGCACAATTAGTCAGGAGCCTGTAAAACGGTGGCCATCCCCTCCGACACCATTCTGCATCTCTTACAACAAATATAATTCAAAAAGTTGCCTTTAATTTTATTAAGACAATTCCAGCTGATATCTGAATACAGTACTGTAGCAGTCCAAAGCTATTGATGAGGTTTTTTTCAACAACTGCTGCTATGCAGTCCTGAATTCCTCTGCAGGTTACTGTGCATTGTCTCAATAAATGGCTTTTGTCTATAGCAATGCCATAGTCAGACAGACGATAAAAACAACTAATTTCTCACGTATTTTGTGTGTGTGTGTGTGTGTGTGTGTGTGTGTGTGTGTGTGTGTGTGTGTGTGTGTGTGTGTGTGTGTGTGTGTGTGTGTGTGTGTGTGTGTGTGTGTGTGTGTGTGTGTGTGTGTGTGTGTGTGTGTGTGTGTGTGTGTGTGTGTGTGTGTGAGAGAGAGAGAGAGGGGTCAAACAGACACATGTGTATGGATCATTCAAGGTTAGTCTTCCACAGACGCACACAGAGCGTGAGAGTCCACTTCACAAGAGACTTGCAATATACCCATATACCAGCTCCAGGCTTTATAACTGACATAGAGAAGACATCTCTGGGAGTTAAATGTGAGCTTTATTGCGTATGATCTCTCTTTATTGAGTTAAAGTCTAGACTGGTGAAAGGTGCTGGTCAGCAGAAGGAGGCCCAGCAGTGAGTGATTATATACCTTACATCTCCACAGGGTTTTTGGGCACCTGCCCACGCATCTGATGATGTGTGTTTAAAGAACATCACAGAGCATTATTTAAGTGGATAGAGAGAGCGAGAGAGAGAGAGAGAGAGAGACTGTATTGAGAGTAAGTGGCTATTGTGTGTGTGTCCAATCCATCCATGCTACAAAGGAGTGGTTCGATAGATAATTACATAGGATGGGAGATGTTTTGTGGAACTACATAAAGTTTCTCAAGTGAATCTAAAACTCGAAGCTTGAAGACAGTTTGATGGTTTGGAGTGTACTGTATATGTGATATTGCTCATCAATTTGAGAGTGAACGTGATTTGAAATGGTGAAGAGGAGCGAAGAGCACTTAACTAACCTCTAGTGGGACTAATGCATGTACATGCAGGAGACTTCGAGAAATCTTAAGTGTCTAGTTCCCTTAAAGGCAGAGGAAGAAGAAATGAACGGAGAGATGAAGCCAAAGAGAGAGTCAGAGAGAGATAGCGAGAGATAGTGGAAGACTACAATCCACATCAGCTCAAACCCACCTCAGGGTAGCATTTGAACAAGAGGCCCTTAGGGTATGAGTCGAACGACGAGGAGTATCCATTAGTGAGAACATGTAAAGAGCACCCCAGTGCAGTGTGGGTAAGGGTAAGGCGGCCCCTCACACAGGCTGCATCACAAATGGCACCCTATTTCCTACATAGCACACAGTAGTGGACTATATACGAATTGGGTACCATTTGGCATGCAACCATACTGTAACAACGTCACAGACGGACCTAACCCTCTTTATTCCAGTATACAGGAGTGGAGGGGAGTTCTGAGCTCTGCTCACTAATGTTCACTTGAACAAATGTTCATGTGCAGGCAACACGTAATGGCTGGCTGAGTGCTGAGAGCAGGGAGGATATGGATGAGGGTTTAACAACGCAGGCCTGTCCCGGACCCCATTAGAAAGCCTTCAGTGTCAGAGCTAAAGCGCTAATTACAGTACAGTGAGCATATTACTGTACCAAGCCTATATTTGTGGGGTTAATGTTACGCTAGGTTATGCTAGGCTAGTTACTATGAACACACAGCTAGGATTGAGGCTAATGCTAACAGTGCTAAGTGAGAATGTATCAGTGCTGACCTCCACAGACAGGACTGACTGCAGCTCATTCCCCAGCCCAGACAAGTGCCAGGGCCTAGGGCTATCTGTCAGGTTCCTCTCATCAGAGCGGTTAGCCATTTAGCTCACTAACCCCTCCGGCCCTCAGCAGAATTAGTCCAGATCTCATATATAAACTGGAGCTAAAGTCATCAAACATCCTGAGACTTGGGTTCAGAGTGAAAGGAATATGGTTTTGCATCTTTGTTTTCAGTGCTACTGACTGAGACCACAGCCAAAATCTTACACAAGCAGTGAAACAGATCAAACCATTTTTATTAGACAGATAATTATGCATTATAAAACCCTTCTGTCCCCAGGCACCCCTCTCTGACACACGCACACACACACACACACACACACACACACACACACACACACACACACACACACACACACACACACACACACACACACACACACACACACACACACACACACACACACACACACACACACACTTTACTAACTCACCACAACACCTTAGTGAGATCCTTGGAGTGATTGGAGGAGACAGATAGTAATCAAGATGAGACAGAGGAGTAATCAGAGAGACAGATGAGGGATAGAGGAAGAAAGTGGGCATGAGTGTAGGTGGGAAAGAAAAAAGAGATGGCGGTAAATGCAGAGAGAGAAAGAGGTAGAGAGAGCGAGAGAGGGGATGGCACAAGAGAGAAGGGTAAGCAAGGAATGCAAAGAGACAGAGAGGTAGACTTAACCTTGCGAGAGAGAAAGAGAGTGGTGGAAGAAGATCTTTTAAGGACAAGGGAGTGGGGAGGGGTTGCAGAAGTACTGGGTAAAGTGAAAAAGAGAGAGATTAAGAATGGAGGAGAGGTGGCAGGAGCGATGTAGAGAGAGAGAGGGGAAGCAAGGGAGGCACAGGGAGAGTGAGAGTAAAGGCATATAGAGAAAGCAAGAGGCAGAGAGAGAGAGATAGAAGGAAGGACAGAGGGAGAGAGAGTGAAAGAGAGAGAGAGAGAGCGAGTGATGACGAATGCAAAAACCTAAGAAAGAAATTGAGGAACCTATCCAACCAAAAACACAGAGACCCAGAAAACCTGAGCCAACATCTTACTATGGTGAAACACTAAAACAGGACAGAAATACATGAAGAAAAAAGAAATAACAACACATCAAAAATTAGCTCAATGTAAATAGAAGAATCCATGGAATCTAACCACTTCTGGGAATATTGGAACACACTAAACAAACAACAACATAAGAGCTATCTATCCAAATTAGAGTGTGGATAAACCACTTCTCCAATCTTTTTGGCCCTATAACAAAGTACAAACAGCAAAAACATGATCAATTAAACATCTTAGAGTCAGTTATTAAAGATTACCAGAACGAACACTGGGCAAAAAGGGTCTATATCAGGGAACACTTTTATATTTTAGAGAACACAGACCATTTCCAATGCATATTTTGAGTTTTCTGGATATGCACCACATCCTGACAAATTCTGAATCCAGATGTCTTTTAGACATGATATTGGGATTATTCCGAATATCACACATGGACATACCTATGGCCGGATATGGACTCATTCAGTATCCTGTGATATGTGCCATCCTGTTTTCTCTCTTCATGTTGACAAATACTGACTGTATACATTGCATATCTGTGTTTTCTCAGCACATTCTCTATATTAAGCTATATTTATTAGAGATATGCTTCTCTTGGCTGAGGTCCATATCCACATCTTGATATGCTGAAAATAAGGACGATTTATAATGCATTTTTTTTGTTTTCAGCACCTGCTCAATAATTTGACAAATATGAAATCCATATTTTTCTTTCATACACATATCATTTTTGGATATCATATATGGTATGGCCGGATATTGACTCATTAGATATCCTGAGGTAGGCCTATGTGGACATATTATATTCTCTATATGATGACAAATACTGACAGTAGGCCTACATATTATACCTAATTTTCACAGCACATAAATACATATAGTCTTGACTGAGGTCATATCAGTATCTTGATATGCTTTTTCATATGCTGAAAATAAGGACTATTTCTGATGCATTTCTGAGTTATGAGGACATGCTCAATAATTTCACAAACATTAAATCCATATAATTTTTTCTGAAAATAGCTATAATTTTGTATTCCCTCTGCATAAAGGCGAGCGCAAACCGCAAGCTAACAGCACTGTAACTGGTAGCCTAGCAACAAGAATCACATATTTTCTGGATTCTCCAATTTCATGTAATGAATTACAGGACAAAATACAAACCCTTCAAACCAAAATAGCCTCTGGTATTGAAGGTATCCTAAATTAAATGATGAAATATACAGACCACAAATTCCAATTGGCTATACGTAATCTGTTTAACTATATCCTCAGCTCTGGCATCTTCCTCAATACTTGGAACCAAGGACTGATCACCCCAATCCACTAAAGTGTAGACAATGTCCTTGATTTATTTAGAATTCAAGGCACACTTAACAAGCATGGCTACCACAGCATTCCGCAGCGATTTGCCATCCCATCTGGTTTGTGCTTAGTGAATAAATCACCAACAGTGTCATCAGCAAAGCACCCCCACACCATCACACCTCCTTCATGTTTCATGTGGAAACCACATATGCGGAGATCATCCGTTCACCTACTCTGCGTCTCACAAAGACACGGCGGTTGGAACCAAAAATCTCGAAATTTGGACTCATCAGACCAAAGGACAGATTTACGCCGGTCTAATGTCCATTGCTCGTGTTTCTTGGCCCAAGCAAATCTCTCCTTATTGGTGTCATTTAGCAGTGGTTTCTTTGCAGCAATTCAACCATGAAGGCCCGATTCACGCAGTCTCTTCTGAACATTGATGTTGAGATGTGTTTGTTACTTGAACTCTGTGAAGCATGTATTTGGGTTGCAATTTCTGAGACTGGTAACTCTGGGTCTTCCTTTCCTGTGGCGATCCTCATGAGAGCCAATTTCATCATAGTGCTTGATGGTTTTTGCGACTGCACTTGAAGAAACTTTCAAAGCTCTTGAAATTTCCCGGATTGACTGACTGTATACCTTTCGGTTACAAGTCCAATGCTCTAACCACTAGGCTACCTGCCGCCTCATGAAGCTGGTTGACAGAATGCCAAGAGTGTGCAAAGTTGTCATCAAGGCAAAGGGTGGCTACTTTGAAGCTAAAAAATCTAATATATTTGGATTTGTCTAATGATTTTTTGGTTACTACATGATTCCCTATGTGTTATGTCATAGTGTTGATGTATTCACTATTATTAAACAATGTAGAAAATAGTACAAATAAATAAAAACACTTGAATGAGTAGGTGTCCAAACTTTTGACTGGTACTGGATATATCAACAAATTGGCGAGGGCTCTAGAAAAGTCTGAAGCACCAGACCCTACCAAAGTCAAATGTTTACTGTTTACAGATGATCTGGTGCTTCTGTCCCCAACCAATGAGGACCTACATCAGCACCTAGATATTCTGTACAGATTCTGTCAGACTTGGATCCTGACAGTTATTTTCAGTAAGACAAAAATAATGGTGTTCAAAAAAAGGTCCAGTTGCCAGCACCACAAATACAAATTCCACCTAGACACTGTTGCCTTACAGCACACAAAAAAACTATGACTACCTCGTTCTAAACATCAGCATCACAGGTAACTTCCACAAAGCTGTGAATGATCTGAAAGACAAGGCAAAAAAAGGACATTATATTCCATCAAAAGGAACACAACATTTGACATCCCAATTAGGATCTGGTTAAAAATACTTGAATCAGTTAGAGAACCCATTGCCCTCTATGGTTGTGAGGTCTGGGGTCCACTTACCAACCAATAACTCACAAAAAGGAGACAAACACCAAATTGAGACTGCATGCAGAATTCTACCAACAAAATCCTCAGTGTACAACCTAAAATACCAAATAACGCATGCAGAGCACAATTCGGGCGATTCCAGCGAATTATTAAAGTCCAGAAAAAGCAATTAAGAGAGATTGAATATTCAGAGAGAGACCCAACCAAATCATGAGAAAACATGATTTGGTTATTTGGCCCTATTTTGCCATAAAGAGAGAATACACCGTAGCATAATACCTGACCACTGTGACTGACCCAAAATTAAGAAAAGCTTTGACTATGTACAGACTCCATGAGCGTGGCCTTGAAATCAAGAGAGGTCACCGTAGGCAGACCTGGCTCTCAAGAGAAAACAGGCTACGTGCCCACTGCCCACAAAATGAGGTGGAAACTGAGCTGCACTTCCTAACCTCCTGCTAAACGTATTACCATATTAGAGACACATATTTCCCTCAGATTACACAGACCCTCAAATCATTTGAAAACAAATCCAATCATGATAAACTTCCATATCTACTAGGTGAAATATCTCAGTGTGCCACAAGAAAAGGGCAACCAGTGGAGAACAAACACCATTGTAAATACAACCTTTATTTATCTGTTTATATACAGTATTTTCCCTTTCATACTTCAGCTATTTGCACATAGTTACAACATTGTACATGTACAATAATATAACATTTGAAATGACTATATTCTTTTAAAACTTTTGTGAGTGTAATGTTTACTCATGTTTCCCTTGTTCATTTCCCTTTTGCTTAGAGAGAGAGAGAGAGAGAGAGGGAGAGAGAGAGAGAGAGAGAGAGAGAGAGAGAGAGAGAGAGAGAGAGAGAGAGAGAGAGAGAGAGAGATGCAGAAATGTAGTGATCAGCGTGGGGCTGTGACCCCACTTAGTGGAGCTGCTGAAAGCTTTCCGCTTCACTGAGACACCGCATGGAGACACACACACACAGTCACACACACACACACAGCGTGCCATGGAGCATCCTACAAGAACACACACACACACAAGCCATACTAATGAGAACACACACACACAACCAACAATTAGCCCATAATTAACATACCTGCAATGTCCTTGCAATCCTAACAGAGTTATTGTGTGTGCGTGCGTGTGTGTCAGGGTTTCTGTTCAACAAGCTCTCACAGTCAGAATTAGACGTGCATCCATGTTTCTGAAAAGTCACATTTCGAAGTGTTTAAGGGTAAGTTTAGACATTAACTCTGCATATATATGGTTAGGGTTAAGTTCAGGCATTAACTCCAAGTTCGTAAAGTTAGGCGTTAACTCCAAATGGTTAAGGTAAAGGTTAAGGTTCGGGATAAGCTTAAAATAAAAGCATAAAAAACAACCTTTCTATTGCTAGATCAGAACTTGCAAACTTTGGAATCAGAGGTAGATGCTTACACCCATCTGCCAACTCTGACTACAACGCCCTAGCAAAGCCGAAACCTACTTGAAGGTAACAGCGCTCACTGCTGTCCCTAGTGGCCGGTTTCCACGTCATCGCCTGATGTCCTCAGACATGGATGGACGTCTAATACTGACTTGTATCACGGGTGACCTGGCTGTTCCGTTAGCCGGCTTTTGGACAAATTAAAACAACATTTTGACAATAAATAAAAATGAATGGGAGAAAAAAAATGCCATTGTAAAATAATGCTTTTTATTCATTGATGGAAATACCAGTCGATGGAAATACATTTGACCATCATGCTTATCGGTCTATAGCTTAATTTGCATAATTTAGCGGAATTAAATTGGCTTGTGTGTATTTTCATTAGTCATCATGCATCTTATTTATCCAACACAACCATTACATGCACACATCATGCACACAGCAGCTATTTTGTGCACAATTTTTGGGGGGAGGGTAATAATATGACATTTTGATTGTGTCCTTATTTTTTTTTTTACTCCACATACAAATGTATGCATACGAACAACAACTTACAGATGCACACAAACAAACAATGACTATATCTCATCTGCCCAGACCCGCATGCTCACAACTTCATCCCCAGTGCCTGCATAACTGGTTGCCACTTGGCCTTAAATTATATACATTTGTTTTTCTCGGTCACCTATGCTATTTCAATATTTTAAAAATAAATCATTTGATTTTTCCATTGTGTTAATGATGGCGGATTGATTAATTTCCATGTTTTAATATACATTTTTCAAGATGAGTGATGAAAAGAGAATCATCCAGCCCATTGGGTATCTCACACCCCCATATGTTATGTCTTGAAATTTGCAGACAGACAGATTAAAAGCAAGTTTACATTGTAGACATTTCTAGATCCACCCACAACTTCCAGACTTTATAGCATTCCCAGAAAGCATGGATAACTGAGTCATTATTCGTTTTAAATGACTTAAATGTAAATGTAAAATGTTTTCATCAAGGATCTCTCATCTTTCCCTCGATCCTGATTAGTCTCTCGGCTATTTCAATTTATAGGATTCATAAAATATTTAAGGAATATAGTACGCAACATCCGATCTGGACCAAACCTTTTCTTAACAATGATTAAGAAGTGGGGTATCCAAACAAATGGTAAAAAGCCACCCATGGACCTCCCAAAACCAACACCAAGCCTACCCTAATGGCCAGTATGGATTAACATGGTTAGTCGGAATCCTTCGGACTGTCTCAGGAACACTCTTCACATTTCTCCCAAAAAAACAAATGACAAGCCCTAGGAAATTACATTTTCCCCCAATGTCACACTAATGCAATTCCACAAAATACACAACATGTGCAGTAGCAGATTATCAAAAAATTAAATAGCACATTATCGAAATAGGCTTTCACAATGTAGCCTTTAGCCTAGAGTATTTACTTCATACAAAGTCGCCATAAATTCAAAGCACACGCATAATTGACACTGCCGGACTGCACATGCGACCCGAATACAATTAATAAATCCTACAGGAAACCCAGACAGTATAGCCTATAAAATAACGTGTGCCTCTTTAAGCTGTCATTGTGACTCTTCAGAGTCACAAATTTGATAGGTCTATGCACAATTTACTACATAGGCATCTCTGTCACAGAAATTAAGTCTGTTAACAATTCCAAGAGGCATGAGGGAAAAGTCTATCTTCTCCTGTCTTGGAGTCTAGGCTTTTTTCCTATCCAGTCCTAATCCCACTGCAAGTTTGAAATCTAAAATCCTGACTCCTGCCTCGCATGAAAATTCCTAACTTTATTCTGTAATCAATAGGTTGCATTATCAAAGCACGTATTTCGCCTATGCATGTCAAAATACTGCTAAAACATTTTCTCCGCTTCTCTGTCTGTCCTGTATTACTGCCACATGAGAGCTTTAGTAGAGCATATGTGATCAACAAATGGTATAAGAGTAGATATGGGTATGTTTAAAACAGAGTTGATCACCGTTAAGATACCTTGATATTTAAACTATTTCCACTCTTCATCTCCCCATTATTCATGAGATGATCTGCTATCTGTATACTCATCAACTCATTTTGCCAAATATAGGAGATATTCTGTCATTCTTTGTAGGAAGTTATCGAGCAGGCTTAGCAACTTTGGTCATTTTACTTTTGTTTGCCATAAAAAATTGTGAATGATTCGACAACGCTAAACTCGGAGTGCATTCTGTGCGCTCTGTGTCGAGATAGACAACTGCTGAAATGCACTGAATGAATTAAGGAACATAATAACGCTCTGAATTTATCAACGGCCTTTTTTGGAATACAGAAAAATGTCATTGGCGATCAAACATAGTTACTCTATCATTACTAAATATCGGTTTAATTTGCTCTGAAATCTTTATATAGTGGTGTAGACAAGCCGATTAGGTGGTGCAGAACCCCCCCCCCCCCCCATTTGAGAACCCTGGCTTAGTTACCATATCTTGGTTTTAAACGATTTAAATGAGCACTTCAGATTTTTGGGGTATTTCCTGCGACTAGGGATAAATTGGAATTATGCTCGGTATTAAAACTTGGTAGATTTTGGGGAAAATATTCATCCATAATGGCCAGTATACTGTACAGTATCACTTCTTTATGTTTGACAAGTAGTATGAAGCTGCGGCTTGGAGTGTTGTTTATTCATATTTTGCCACAACCCCTTTTAATCAGCTGATAAAAGCATGCACACATTTAAAAAAGGTACAGTACTTGTAGTTTTTTCTATAACATATGTCTTGCATATCTAGCAAAATGTGTCACTTTACACATTTATTTTGGGATTCCACTCCTGTAGACGTAATTTGCCTGATGTAATTTGCCTGATGATGCATGAGTGGAGCAGGAGATTCTAATTTCAAGCAAGCTCAATTGTTTCCATGTTTTCTCTCTTCATCTCCGCTTCTCAATCACCTTTGCCATTTCCAGTATTTTGGGGGCCCTACGAGAGATTTGGTTGGGGGGGGCTCACCTCACTGGCAAAGCATTTTAGTGCCCCCCCTCTTGGTGGCAGAGAAACATTTGCAGCTTAAAAGTTAATGTCCTGCAATTCTACAAACGTTCCATGGGACAGAGAGAAATAATTGCAGTTTTAGAGCAAATTGCACGCAATTCTACTAATGTTGCCATGGGATGGAAAGAAAATGTTGCAGTGTTAAAGCAAATTTTCTGCAATATAGACATTTTGCCATGACTTATGCCATGTTCATATGATATCTGAGTGAGAGTGACTAACAAAATCAATATGAGGTCAAGAGGAAATCTACTGATGCAGTACCTAATTTCTAAATTGCACATTTTGGGGGTGGGGGCAAGCAAAACCAATTGAGATTCCCCCTTCTACCACCACATTCAAATTTAGCTTGCTACAAGCTTCATGTGAATAGATCCATGTGCTTGTGTGCGCATGTGTGGAGTCAGATTTTTGGAGCAGTGGACACCTTTTGGCAACATGATAGGGAGGAGGTGATAGGGAGGAGGTGATAGGGAGGTGGTGAGGGACCTGGCGGAGTGGTGCCAGGAAAATAACCTCTCCCTCAACATCAACAAAATGAAGGAGCTGATAATGGACTTCAGGACACAGCAGAGGGAGCACGCCCTCATCCACATCGCAGTGAAGAAGGTGAAAACCTTCAAGTTCCTCGGCGTACACATCATTGACAATATTAAATGGTCCACCCACACAGATAGTGTGGTGTAGAAGGCGCAACAGCGCCTCTTCAACCTTGAGAGGCTGAAGAAATTTGGCTTGGCCCCTAAGATCCTTATAAACTTTTACAGATGCACCATTGATAACATCCTGTCAGGCTGCATCCCCGCCTGGTGCGGCAACTGCACCGCCCGCAACTGCAGGGCTTTCCAGAGGGTGGTGCAGTCTGCCCAACGCATCACCGGGGAGAACATCCTTTTGGGCTGCATCACCTGTCTGGTATGGGGAGAGCGTCCTGTCCGGGAGAGCATCCTGTCGGGGAGAGCGTCCTGTCGGGCTGCATCACCACCTGATACTGCAACTGCACCGCCCACAACCGCAGGGCTCTCCAGGGCTCTTCAGAGGGTGGTGCGGTCACCGGGACTCGCCCTCCAGGACACCTACAGCACCAGTGTCACAGGAAGGCCAAAAAGATCATCAAGGACATCAACGACCCGAGCCACGGACTGTTCACCCTGCTATACTCCGGACTCGGACATAGCTAGTCCTAATATTTATATATTTCTTAATTCCATTCTTGTAGTTTTAGATGTGTGTATTGTTGTGAATTGTTAGATATTACTGCACTGTTGGAGCTAGGAACACAAGCATTTCGCTACACCCACCATAACATCTGCTAAATATGTGTTTGTGACCAATACAATTTGATTTGATTTGACAGAGCTGAGAATTAGGCAGGTTAGTGTTTTTTGTCACGAATCTTGTTTTGTAGGCAGCTCTGCAGAGTGGTCACTAGCTGGCACAGCCACAAAGTCATAAAATCTGATTTTACACCTAACCCTAACATAACCCTACTAGTCAGGATCGAGGGAAAGATGAGAGATCCTTGATGAAAACTTGCTCCAGAGCACTCAGGACCTCAGACTGGGTCGAAGGTTCACCTTCCAACAGGACAATGACCCTAAGCACACAGCCAAGACAACACAGGAGTGGCTACACCCACAATAACATCTGCTAAATATTTGTACGCAACCAATACAATTTATATATGATTTGATACCTCACTGGTCCATGCATTTCTAGAATCCCAAATAGCAACTTTCACAGTTCCTGAGAATATATTTTGTTATCAATGCAGAATATGGTACTATTATGCATAGCCTATAGATCAGATCAAGGAACCAAGCGACAACACTGTGATTTTTGAACAACTTCAGATAAGGTCTGTGTTTCGTGTAGGCTTACCCTGGCGTGAAGTTTTGATAACCGTGCAAAGCTCTCTCGGACAAGATAACTTTTATCAATATGTTCGCCTGTAATCACCCCCAAAAAATGTTATGCTAATTAGCCGCTATTGTGGCTATCATACATCCTGTTGCAAGATTTGACGCTTCATCCCTCAAGGCAAATTTCTCCATGCAGTAACCTAGCAACTAGATATTATAGCCTTGTTCGTTTGACATCGTGCATTTCTCATGTGTGTTCTTGTTTAGCATTTTTCTAATTAGCTAGCTAACTACCTTAGCAATTTTTTATTACTAAAATTACCCTCTAGCCTTTGTAGCGAACTAGCTAACCTTAGGTGTCTCCGTTGATCTGAAGCCAGCTGCCAGGATGGTTCTGTGCTATGTACCAGATTGTAACCACTATTCCAATAGCACACATGCATTTTATAATTTTCTGTAATCGAGAGGCATCGCTGGTGCCGTGTGATAAGGTAAATCATGTTTGCTAGTTGATAACAAGCTGTTTTGTTTAGGTCAAATATCTGTGGTTAGTTAGATGCTGATGAAAATTAGCTAGATAACCATCGACTGTAGTTGCGTGTACAACGCATGTTACCTTCCTCACAAATAAAAAGAAAATCAGCATAGGTTAGCATAATGACTGTTGTGACCTTTTTATTTACAAGTATTTGGTAAGCTAGCCAGCTAGTTAACGTTATCTCACGGTTTGATAGTCATACTTTTTCATGTGGTGACATGCTAGCTAGCGTTAGCCCACCAGGGAAGAGATATTTATCTAACGTTAGCTAGTTAACATTAACTCACCGTTCGTGTAGTCAGACTTGCTAGCTAACATCAGGCTGGTACCATGGCTAGGACAGTTGGTTGGTTATCTAGCATGTAACCACTTAGAAAAGTCTGACTACACAAACGGTGAGCTAATGTTAACCATCTAGATAAATATAATCTGGTGGGCTAGCTAGTTAGGCACCCTTGTTGGCTAGTTAATGTTAGCTACATTAGCTAAAGCTGGCTAGCTAGCTCACAAAGGACGTGTGGGCTTGATGTTTTCCCATACAAAACACAAAATCATCAAATATGATACAATATTGTTTAAAACATTGAATTTGTAAAGGCATCGAAATTGACTTCATGTCCCATTTTCCCCATGTTTTAGACATGAGGCGTGACATGTGGAACATCAGGCTCACACAATGAGAAGCAGTGTATCATTGGCTTCCCTGAAAACGGGCACTGACAGGAGGAGCAATATGAGTCTGTCAGAGGTTGTCACGCTAGGGTGGCAAGGAATAAGTTAGTCCTAAATATTTCAAGAACTAAAAGCATTGTATTTGGGACAAATCATTCACTAAACTCTAAACCTCAACTAAATCTTGTAATGAATAATGTGGTAATTGAGCAAGTTGAGGAGACTAAACTGCTTGGAGTAACCCTGGATTGTAAACGTTCATGGTCAAAACATATTGATACAGCAGTAGCTAAGTTGTGGAGAAGTCTGTCCATAATAAAGCACTGCTCTGCAGTCTTAACAGCATTACCAACAAGGCAGGTCCTACAGGTCCTAGTTTTGTGTCACCTGGACTACTGTTCAATCGTGTGGCCAGGTGCCACAAAGAGGGACTTGTCTCAGAACTAGGCAGAATGGCGGGCTCTTGGATGTACACAGAGAACTAACATTAATAATATGCATGTCAATCTCTCCTGGCCCAAAGTGGAGAAGAGATTGACTTCATCACTACTTGTATTTGTGAGAGGTATTAACATGTTGAATGCACCGAGCTGTCTGTTTGAACTACTGGCACACAGCTTGGACACCCATGCATACCCCACACGACATGCCACCAGAGGTCTCTTCACAGTCACCAAGTCCAGAACAATCTATGGGAGGCGCACAGTACTACATAGAGCCATGAATACATGGAACTCTATTACACATCAAGTAAGTCATGCAAGCAGCAAAATTTGATTTAAAAAACAGATAAAAATATTCGTTATGGAACAGCGGGGACTGTGAAACAACACAAACATAGGCACAGACACATGTATACAAACACACAACAACATATGCACAATACACACACATACACATTGATTTTGTGTTGTAGATATGTGGTAGTGGAGTAGGGGCCTGAGGGGATATACTTAATATGTTGTGAAATCTGTTGTGAATGTATTGTAATGTTTTTACAAATGTATAACTGCCTTCATTTTGCTGGACCACAGGAAGAGTAGCTGCTGCCTTGATACAGGCTTTGGTAGTCCTCATAACAAAGAAGAAGGTGTCCCTTCCAGTGATGTGGAGCTGACCTTGGACCTGGTGCCAGTAAGGATGGTCTTCACGTATTTGGTATGTTTGTCATGTTTGTGTATGGTTCTCATGACTTAAGAACAAGTGTTGAGGGACCACTTGTCACATTGTCGAAGGTGGGTTTGCATTATAATAAACACTGCATTTTCTGTCCAGATAAAGGTGATACAGCATTGGAAAGTACCTACCTCTGATCAAATGTCCAACAGGAGTGCATCCCTCAGACCATCCTGTGCATGGACATCCTGTGCCAGTGTGATCGAGCCTGTGGACGAACAGGTCAGAAATTCAAATACAGTACGATACAATAGTGTAAAACATTTAATTTGTAGATGCATCAACATTTTTACTTTATGTCCCCTTTTCCCCATGTTTTCGACATGAGGCGTGGCATGCGGAAATCTGTACCCCACAAGAAACGGTGCATGATCAACGCAACCCACAGCTGTCACGTTCCTGACCTGTTTTCTCTTGTTTTGTATTTATTTAGTATGGTCAGGGCGTGAGTTGGGTGGGTTGTCTGTGTTGTTTTCTATGTTGGGGTTTTGTGCGTTCGGCCTGGTATGATTCTCAATCAGAGGCAGCTGTCAATCGTTGTCTCTGATTGAGAATCATACTTAGGCAGCCGGGGTTCACGTGTGTGTTTGTGGGTCTTTCGTGTCAGTATTCGTGCCACACGGGACTGTTTTTGGTTGGATTCTGTTTGTTAATTTGTTTCATTGTAGTGTTCAGTTAATTTTATAATAAATTATGGACACTTTCCACTCTGCATCTTGGTCCGATCCCTACACCTCCT
This sequence comes from Salvelinus alpinus, assembly GCF_045679555.1. Taxonomy (NCBI): domain Eukaryota; kingdom Metazoa; phylum Chordata; class Actinopteri; order Salmoniformes; family Salmonidae; genus Salvelinus; species Salvelinus alpinus. The sequence continues at coordinate 34,824,752 of NC_092101.1, read as the reverse complement.
CTTCAGACGAAGAGGAGGAAATCTGCCATTACAACAGCAAGGAGATCTGCTGGAAGGAATGTCTCTCCCATCCTGACACCTTGCCCAAACCGGCTGCGCGCGTGCGCTATCGTGCATAGATTCATTTTGCCCCCCCACACCAAATGCGATCACGACACGCAGGTTAAAATATCAAAACAAACTCTGAACCAATGACATTAATTTGGGGACAGGTCGAAAAGCATTAAACATGTATGGTAATTTAGTTAGTTAGCTTGCACTTGCTAGCTAACGTTAATTTGTCCTATTTAGCTAGCTTGCTGTTGCTAGCTAATTTGTCCAGGGATATAAACATTGAGTTGTTATTTTACCTGAAATGCACAAGGATCTCTACTCCGACAATTAATCCACACATAAAACTGCCAACCGAATCGTTTCTAGTCATCTCTCCTCCTTCCAGGCTTTTTCATGTTTAAATTATATGGTGATCGCATCCAAACTTTCATTGCATTACCACGACTACCGGCAAAACAGTTTGTCTTTCTATCACCCACGTGGGTATAACCAATGAGGAGATGGCACGTGGGTACCTGCTTCTATAAACCAATGAGGAGATGGCACGGGGGTACCTGCTTCTATAAACCAATGAGGAGATGGGAGAGGCAGGACTTGCAGCGCGATCTGCGTCAGTTCGATTACACAACTCCTTTGTAAGATAAATGTTTTCAAATGAAACATGTATGGAAACAGGTAAATGAACACTCCTCAGTTAGCAGGCTCAAGCAAGCTAAAACCCACATGGTAGCAAAAACTAACTAGCAGAAATGGTTAACAAGTTAGAAATTATTTAAACACACTTTGCTGTTGGCTACAATTTACAAGTTAACAAATAATCATGTATGTCATATAAAATATATTCACCCCACCCAGTATTGTAATCAGAACTGACCAGAAAGCATGTAGTCCTTGGCTCAGACAGTGTAGTAGTGTGGGCTCAATAGCATCTCATTAGTGTGCAAGATCTTGAGAATCAGCTGTACATGTGATGGAAGAGTGCACTGCACATATTCCATTGAATTGGGGATAATTTAACCAAAATATTCCACAAGTCCTAGAATTGCCTTATGTGTATGCCACAAAAAAAAGGTTCACTCTTATAAGCTAACTTTTTTGATGAATTGAAGCAATATTCCTCAAATTCCAGGGCTTAAACTCCCATGGAAAACTTCTGGGAAAATTACAGAAATTTACCGAAAAGTTTCCGACCCTATGCAACGCTCGTTGTTTTCTACCCTTATCACCTGGGGGCGGCCCGTCAGGAAGTCCAGGATCCAGTTGCAGAGGGAGGTGTTTAGTCCCAGTGTCCTTAGTTAGTGATGAGCTTTGAGGGCACTATGGTGTTGAACACTGAGCTATAGTCAATGAATAGCATTCCCACATAGGTGTTCCTTTTGTCCAGGTGTGAAAGGGCAGTGTGGAGTGCAATAAAGATTGTATCATCTGTGGATCTGTTAGGGCGGTATGCAAATTGGAGTGGGTCTAGGGTTTCTGGGATAATGGTGTGGATGTGAGCCATGACCAGCCGTTAAAAGCACTTCATGGCTACAGATGTGAGTGCTACGGGTCGGTAGTCATTTAGGCAGGTTACCTTAGTGTTCTTGGGCACATGGCCTATGGTGGTCTGCTTGAAACATGTTGGTATTACAGACTCAGACAGGGAGAGGTTGAAAATGTCAGTGAAGACACTTGCCAGTTGGTCAGTGCATGCTCGGAGTACACGTCCTGGTAATCCGTCTGGCCCTGCGGCCTTGTGAATGTTGACCTGTTTAAAGGTCTTACTCATGTTATGACTAGCAGAGATGTGAACCCCCCCCCCCCTCTCCTGTTAGGAGGGGGCAGTTTTATGACTTTAACAACCACGTCATAAATTCCATGCAGAGACTCTTCTCTCCTTCACCATGCAGTCTGTAGAGAAAGAGTTTCACTGTAAGACAAAGGAAAATACTCCTACCTCTCCGAATTGGAGAATTAAACATTATTCCTAATTTAGAGAATGTGGAAACAAGCTACGACCCTGTCCGTTTTGTTTCATTTTTGTGACCTCATGAAAGACAATACAGCCACATTACCCTAACTCTGTTTATACAAGGTCGTCAATTATGAGGCTTGCATCTAAAGGTTGGATAAAAAAATTTACTAAGTATAAGAATACTTTTGAAAAGACTTCCTTCCAACCCCCCTCCCCTCCCCCCTTTCCTCTCTGAATCTATCGTGGTATAACCAAACTGGTTTAGTCCACTAGGGACGGTATTTACTGTATAATGTTATTATGTATTGTACATTCTGTCATTCTTTAATTAGTTAGTGAATAAATAATTGAGCCAATTTGGGTATGAATGATTCATAGTAAAGGATGGGTTCGTGCAGATAACCAAGATTTTATCATGTTCAGATGAGACTGATATTAGGTAAAGATTAATTAATGACCGATTGACTGCAATTGATTTAAAAGATCTTCAGATCTTTAAGAGTGGATTTGGGAGATAGCCCCTCTATATAAACTAACTCTTCCGTGGTGACCCAGGTTATTAACGAGTTAATAGGTGCATGGTTTAATTCAATCACGTAATCAATCAAACATTAGATAATCGATTTGATAAAATAGCTTGTCATCACATTAAAGACGTCAGAGACATGACACTCACATCGTCTGCGGAGTGCGTGATCACACAGTCGTCTGGAAGAGCTGATGTTCTCATGCATGTTTCAGTGTTAGTTGCCTCGAAGCGAGCATAAAAGTTATTTAGCTTGTCTGGTAGGCTCGTGTCACTGGGCAGACCTCGGCTGTGCTTCCCTTTGTAGTCTGTAATAGTTTGCAAGCCCTGCCACATCCGACGAGTGTCGGAGCCGGTGTAGTATGATTCGATCTTAGTCCTGTATTGACACATTGCCTGTTTGTTGGTTCATCGGAGGGCATAGTGGGATTTCTTATAAGCTTCCGGATTAGAGTCTTGCTCCTTGAAAGCGGCAGCTCCACCCTTTAGCTCAGTGGGGATGTTGCCTGTAATCCATTGCTTCTGGTTGGGGTATGTATGTACAGTCACTGTGGGGACGACGTCATCGATGCACTTATTGATGAAGCCATTGACTGATATGGTGTACTCCTCAATGCCATCGGAAGAATCCCATAACCTATTCCAATCTGTGCTAGCAAAACAGTCCTGTAATTTACCATCTGCTTCATCTGACCACTTTTTAATTGACCAAGTCACAGGTGCTTCCTGCTTAAAAAATTGTTTTGTAAGCAGGAATCAGGAGGATAGAATTATGGTCAGATTTGCCAAATGGAGGGCGAGGGAGAGCTTGGTACGCTTCTCAGTGTGTAGAGTAAAGGCAGTCTAGAGTTTTTTTCCCTTTGGTTGCACATTTAACATGCTGGTAGAAGTTAGGTAAACCTGATTTTAGTTTCCCTGCATTAAAGTCCTCGGCCACTAGGAGCTTCCTCTGAATGAGTGTTTTCCTGTTTGCTTATGGCGGTATACAGCTCATTGGCGCATTGCCAATATCGGTCTGTGGTGGTATGTAGACAGACAAAACAGACAAAACCTTGAGACTTCCTTAGATATCGTGCACCAGCTGTTGTTTACAAATATACATAAACCTCCACCCCTTGTCTTACCAGAGGCTGCTATTCTATCCTGCCGATAGTGTATAACCTGCCAGCTGTATGTTATTAATGTTGTTGTTCTGCCACGACTCAGTGAAACATAAGATATTACAGTTTTTAATGTCCCGTTGGTAGGATATACGTGCTTTAAGTTCGTCCCATTTATTTTCCAGCGATTATACATTGGCTAACTGTATGGATGCCATATGCAGATTATGTTATTAATGTGAAGATCTGAAGATTATCATCATAGGTAAGCGATTAATTTTATTGCTTAAATGTGCAATAAAATTAATCGCTTACCTTTGATGATAATCTTCGGATGTTTGCACTCACGAGACTCCCAGTTACACAACAAATGTTCTTTTTGTTCGATAAATATTACTTTTATAACAAAAAAACGCCATTTGGGTTGCGCGTTATGTTCAGAAAACCAAAGCCTCGTTCCGTTCGACAAAAATTCCAAAAACTATCCGTAATGGTCGTTGAAACATGTCAAATGTTTTTATAATCAATCCTCAGGTTGTTTTTAACAAACATAATCAATAATATTTCAACCGGACCGTAACCTATTCAATAAGAGAGAAAAAGAAAATGGAGAGCTATCCTCACCATCTTAAATAAGCATGCCCCTTTCAAAAAATTTTGAACCAGGAATAGATATATCCCTTGGTTCTCTCCAGACCTGACTGCCCTTGACCAGCACAAAAATATCCTGTGGCGTTCTGCATTAGCATCGAATAGCCCCAGTGATATGCAACTTTTCAGGGAAGTTAGGAACAAATATACACAGGCAGTTAGGCAAGCTAAGGCTAGCTTTTTCAAGCAGAAATGTGCATCCTGTAGCACAAACTCAAAAAAGTTCTGGGACACTGTAAAGTCCATGGAGATTAAGAGCACCTCCTCCCAGCTGTCCACTGCACTGAGGCTAGGAAACACTGTCACCACTGATAAATCCACTCTAATTGAGAATTTCAATAAGCATTTTTCTACAGCTGATCATGCTTTCCACCTGGCTACCCCTACCTTGGTCAACAGCCCTGCACTCCCCGTAGCAACTCGCCCAAGCCTCTCCCATTTCTCCTTCACCCAAATTCAGATAGCTGATGTTCTTAAAGAACTGCAAAACTTGGACCCCTATAAATCACCCGGGGTAGACAATCTGGACACTCTCTTTTGAAAATTATCTGCAAAGAGGGAGACACTCTAGACCCAGATTGCTACAGACCTACCTATATCTATCCTACCCTGCCTTTCTAAGGTCTTCGAAAGCCAAGTCAACAAACAGATTACCGACCATTTCGAATCCCACCGTACCTTCTCCGCTATGCAATCAAGTTTCAGAGCTGGTCATGGGTGCACCTCAGCCACGCTCAAGGTCCTAAACGATATCATAACCGCCATCGATAAGAGACATTACTGTGCAGCCGTATTCATCGACCTGGCCAAGGCTTTCGACTCTGTCAATCACCACATTCTTATTGGCAGACTCGACAGTCTTGGTTTCTCAAATGATTGCCTCGCCTGGTTCACCAACTACTTCTCTGATAGAGTTCATTGTGTCAAATCGGAGGGCCTGTTGTCCGGACCTCTTGCAGTCTCTATGGGGGTGCCACAGGGTTCAAATCTCGAGCCAACTCTCTTCTCTGTATACATCAATGATGTCGCTCTCGCTGCTGGGTGATTCTCTGATCCACCTCTACGCAGACGACACTATTCTGTATACTTCTGGCCCTTCTTTGGACACTGTATTAACTAACCTCCAGACGAGCTTCAATGCCATACAACACTCCTTCCGTGGCCTCCAACTGCTCTTAAATGCAAGTAAAACTAAATGCATGCTCTTCAACCGATCACTGCCCGCACCTGCACGCCCATCCAGCATCACTACTCTGGACGGTTCTGATTTAGAATATGTGGACAACTACAAATACCTAGGTGCCTGGCTAGACTGTAAACTCTCCTTGAAGACTCACATTATGCATCTCCAATCCAAAATTAAATCTAGAATCGGCTTCCTATTTCACAACAAAGCATCCTTCACTCATGCTGCCAAACATACCCTCGTAAAACTGACTATCCTACCGATCCTCGACTTCGGCGATGTCATCTATAAAATAGCCTCCAACACTCTACTCAACAAATTGGATGCAATCTATCACAGTGCCTTCCGTTTTGTCACCAAAGCCCCATATACTACCCACCACTGTGACCTGTACGCTCTCGTTGGCTGGCCATCGCTTCGTACTCGTCGCCAAACCCACTGGCTTCAGGTCATCTACAAGTTTCTGCTAGGTAAACCACGCCTTATCTCAGCTCACTGGTCACCATAGCAGCACCCACCCGTAGCACACGCTCCAGCAGGAATATCTCACTGGTCACCCCCAAAGCCAATTCCTCCTTTGGCCGCCTTTGCTTCCAGTTCACTGCTGCCAATGACTGGAACGAACTGCAAAAATCACTGAAGCTGGAGACCCATATCTCCCTCACTAGCTTTAAGCACCAGCTGTCAGAGCAGCTCACAGAGCACTGCACCTGTACATAGCTCATCTGTAAACAGCCCATCTATCTACCTCATCCCCATACTGTATTTATTTATTTATCTTGCTCCTTTGCACCACAGTATCTCTACTTGCACATTCATCTTCTGCACATCTACCATTCCAGTGTCTAATTGCTATATTGTAATTACTTCGCCACCATGGCCTATTTATTGCCTTTACCTCCCTTATCTTACCTCATTTGCACTCACTGTATATAGATTTTTCTTTTTTCTACTGTATTATTGACTGTATGTTTGTTTATTCCATGTGTAACTCTGTGTTGTTGTATGTGTCGAACTGCTGTGCTTTATCTTTGCCAGGTCGCAGTTGTAAATGAAAACTTGTTCTCAACAAGCCTACCTGGTTAAATAAAGGACAAATAAAAAATATAAAAAATAGACACCAACGTTGATATACTGTATAAACAATTATCTAGGTTAAGTAAAACCAATTATTATTTTGTATCTACTGCTCTGCTAACTAGATAAGTAAAGTGTAGTCAGTGACTAGCTAAGACAGAGAAAGAGGACGGAAAAAATGTATGGATTGGACAAAGTCCCCCACTCGGGTTGTGAACAGCAGTTGGGAGTGTCGGCTAGAGATGATCTGTAGTCTTGCTGAGGTCTCCTCTGTTACTAATTAACATTTTGAATTTGACTAAATTGAGGCTAATATATTGATCAAACTCACTTTGTTCGAGAGAAAATGACATGTCCATCAACATGTCAGGCCAGGATAAGCCTACATGAAACAGACCTTATATAAAATAATATACTTCTTTGCAAATGTTGTTGATCAGTAAAATAAAATAAGTCTCAAATTGAAGGGAAACAGATTGTTTGTCAAGCTCAATAAGTCACTCCTATTGAAAATGTTTTGTATTGTAAGGTATTACTGGATGGTTGGAGCTAGAAACATAAGCATTTTGCTGCACTTGCGATAACATATGCAAATATGTGTACACACCAATTTGGGGTGGGGGGATTTGATTGAACAGAGTAGTAGCTGCATTAATCTCTCTGGATCAAGTGCCATTCTGTCACTTTGGCTAATATACAATTTATGTTCTATTTAGTATAGTCCTATTGAGTATCGTGATGGTATCAAATATTGTAATAGTAAATATGGTATCGGTATCGAGGTCAAAGTTATGGTATTGTAACAACACTAGTAGGGATAATGATGAGGACTCATTTTGTTATGCAGGAGAGGCGTGGTCTGTCATTCTCTAACGGGAAAGGAGAGAGGAAAACGTGCGATAGAAATGCCTTTTTGTGTGATTCCTTCCATATTTGATGTTGTCCGCTAGGTGGAGACACTGAGGCCCGTGTTGTTGGTCGCTCCGACTGGTAGTCAGTCGTTCAGCCTCAGTACCAGTCAAGAGTGCGCTTCGATCAGCAGCATAGCACAGAACAGAGCAGGGACGGAGAAAACAGAGAGAAGAGGCTGCCTTCTACATGCCGCTGTCGCCCGTTTCCTAGTGGGCATTCTCAAATTGGACCGCGAAGAAAGAGGGACTTTTCACAACGCATTCGAAAAAGGAATTTGTATAATGTTTCTTACTGCGGGCGCTCTATTGATGCTACTGGCAGCTGTGCAGGTAAGAAAATGCTGTGTTGGTAGTCGGAGTGGTGTGTGTGGTGGTGGGACGTGGTCTGATGAGTTGGCTCTCTTTGACTCAATCTGCGGGGATAGACTGCATTTATTTCCCTCTACATTGCCTCGATATTAGGTCGTTGGCTTATATTGATTTTCGACTATGCATTAGAATCACGCTCAAACGTTGCCTATTTGAGGATTTCGTTATGCTAAAATGTATCCGTGCTTGTGATAACAACATTGGTCTAGCCTTCGAGCTTGCAGTGATAGGGTAGCCTATTTGTTATAGTAGCCTAATCTTGAAGTTTGAACTGCTCTCTGATGATGGTAGGCATTTACCGAATTTCATAATCGAGCTACCCCACTGGGCACAGAGGTCACAGTTCCGCGTCTAATTTTGATTTACATTTGGTTGAGTTGTCAACTAACGTGAATTTTCAACGTGAAATCAACAAAAAAATGTCACCATGCCATTGGATTTTATTTAAAAGTTGGGTGAAAAAAAGACGCTATTCCCTTACATTGATGACTTTTTGCAAATCCAATCAGCTTTCCACGTTCAACATCATCGCATTTAATTTTTGTTGTTGAAATGACGTATAAACAACGTTGATTCAACCAGTTTTTGCCCAGAGGGACACATTCGTCTGCTCCGTATTCACCCATAATTCAGAATCTATAGGCTACGCCTATATGGAATGCTGTTATGGAATCTATAGGCTACGCCTATATGGAATGCTGTTATGGCTATTTGGGACTTTTGTATACTTTGGTAGACGCGTCACCAGGCTGAAGTTGAACCCATGGACTGAATCGGATGTTTAGGCCATGGCTCACCAACAACTGTAACAATTTACGGACATTAAAGTAGCCGCGGGACAATCGCCCGTTGCCGCAACACAAATCAGATCAGATGAATGTTTTTTAGAGATGCTAATGATTCAAAACACATGCACGGTACACACAAACGCACACACACACGAACGCACACACGCACATGGATAGCCTATTGTTTTTTAGTCCGTTGGCTACGCCATAATCTAATTTGCTAACCTATATCAACATTACAGAGATGCCCAGAGTAAACCCCAACATCTCGGGTTAGGGTCAGTCCCATGCCGACAACAAAGCCGTGGTCAATCACCCGAGCAGGGTGGATGTTGTTGAATGTTGAATTAGTGTGCGCTTCGCTAACACGTTGTAAAATGAGGACGCTGGACAGATTTCTCATGCCTATCGCGTTGTTAAATGAGGAGTACATTAACTGAACAGATGTATAATGCCTATCGAGTAGGCTACAGTTTACTATATTTCAGCTCGCGGTTATGTTATAAACACTGTGGGATTGTAACCCATATTTATTCACCGTGTTTGTCTCGAAAGCTACCCCATCCCCTCAAAGCATGTACTATAGGCTACCCAACCCGTTTGGTTTAGCATATTCCTTGTGTTAATGTATTCATTTAGCACAGTATAGGTATTTGAAACATGTACAGATACGTTTTATGTTGGAAAGTAAGATAAACAACTGAGAAGCAAATAAATAGAGTGATTGCAGAGAATTTGCAGATTAGAATTGATTAGAATTGAATGAGTAAATTCACATGGAAGGGTTCCAGGTTTTTGACACAATCACATACACCGATCTTGAATACTTCTGAAATACCCTCTTCCTTCATATCTCCCCTGAACTAATGACTGACCTGAAAACCATCTTATAGGTGAAAGCAAGCAATAGGTTCTAATACATAGCTTTCACCTGTATATAGCCATGTCAGATCTGTGATCACCATGAGGGTGAAGGTGGAGGGTGTGTTGACTTTCTGAAGTTCTGTAGTAGCAGGGTCTGGATCCCAAATGGCACCCTGGTCAAAAGTAGAGCACTATAAGGAATAGGGTGCCATTTGGGATGTCTACAGGCTAATCATGCTACCCACTAACCCTTACCCTTATTACTCTAATCACCTGCCTGAGTGACGTATGCCATTGTGCTGCTCTGTGAGGGGGGAGGGGATCGGGTAGGGGGCAGGGAGGGGAGCATAGAGAGGTGGCCCTCTGCCACTGAGCAGGGCCCCTCCTAATGTGCCATCATTGTTGCTCTTATATAGTCCTATATGTTGTTATATTTCATTTAGAATATGTTTCTTTTATGCAGTCTATATTATATTGCATTTGGTGCTGGTTAATATGTCTCTTCTCTTGCCTATCATGATATTTCTTAGTGGTTATTACATTGTTGTTACCTCTATTAATATAAACTACTCAGCAGACACTTTTCCAAAGCAGTTTATAGTGCAGTGAGTGCATACATTTATAAGTACGTGTAACCCCTCTAGGATTATATTGATTATTGTAGCTCACACCCTTCTGTTCTAATTCTCTGTTTTCCAGGTTGCTGTGCATGGCGGGCGGGCCGTGGGGTCGTTGCCACGGAGGCAGAGGTCGTTGCCGTGCACACAAGGGTTCTCCCAGGAGGAGTACAGTATTGCCGTGGACGAGGAGCTGAGAGAGGGACAAGCACTCCTCACCGGTACGTCTTACACACAAACACCTGTCTGTGTGAACACATAAGCACACGTCGAATGCACACACACACACTCAGTAAGTGGGTAGAGTCTGCACAACAGTATGGAGGAGTTTTCCCTTATGAACACTGAGGGAGGGGGAGGATTAGGTGAGTATCAGGGAGACAGTGTGAGGGTCGGGGGCAGAGTGGGGGAGGGGCTGAAACCGTCTAGCTCGTCTCATACACAGTGGGTGTTTCCCCACACACACTCATTGACACACACACACAAACACTGTCAGTGGGTGTTTCCCCACACGCACTCATTGACACACACACACAAACACACATATTGGGTGTTTCCCCACACGCACACTCCACATGCTGATGAAACAGTGTGTGATCAATGAGATTGATCTGGCCAGCCTATATCCATCCTCTGATCAATGACCTCTGTCTGTGATCCACTCGGGGTGCGTGTGTGTGAATGAGTGTTACTAAGCTGTGCGGTTGATAGTGCCAGATGCATACCGAGGCAGACCTAGCTGTGAGTCTGTGTGTTCAGGATGGTTAATTCACAGTTTATTGTGCTAGATGTCCTTTTATAGTTTCTAGTCTGTTGGCTATTTGTTTTATTTACATTTCATTGGCTCCTGTGAAGCTGTCAAACTCTTGCAAGGTAGTGATCTGACAGGAAGCTATGGTAAACACAAAGAGGGAGGGAGAGAGATAGGGAGGGAGGGAGTGATAGGGAGAGAGAGGGAGCTAGAAAGGGAGAGAGGGAGAGTAAAAAATATATATTTTTAGTTCACTTCTGTTTATTATCTATTTCACTTGCTTTGGCAATGTAAACATGTTTCCCATGCCAATAAAGCCCTTAAATTGAAATTGAATTGCGAGACAGAGGGGGTCTGAGTGAGGGAGAGAGATAGAGAGAGAGAGCATCCCCCTTTCCCATCTCTCCAATAAGAATTTCACACCAGGGCATGACATACCACAGTCTGACTGGATTTAGTGAGTGAGTGTGTGTGTGTTTGTGTGTATATGTGTGTGTGTGTGTGTGTTATGATGTAATGATCTTTTGATTGTCCTGCTGATTCACTTCCTCTGTTCTTTGTATCAGGACATTAGCCATTAAGTGTTGTACACATAGGGTTGCAAAGTGAGGGTATATTACTTCAAACTTACCAGTAAACTGCAAGAAGTTTGTTATCTTTCAAGGATTTTATGTAATCTTTCACAAGATATCTATTGGCCCTTTTGGGTACTTCAAATTTCACAGGTGTCTGTAATTATCTCTGGCCCTCTGTGTGGCCTTATCACATGTAAAATATATGAAATAATGAAATACAATAAATAAAATATTATCCTAAATATAAACCGCCAACTTAGTGAATAACATTGGTGTTTATTTATTTGACTATGTCAATATGTATTTGTTGTCAATGTTATGGCGTCGAACTGGTGTCAGTTGTGAAGAACAGTCAGTAGTTGGAAGAGTTGAGTTAAATCATTCCATTGATGAATATATGCTTTTGTCATTAACTACGCTATTTTCTCTTTAACCATGGTCTGTCTACTAGAAACTCATGGACAATATGGACACAGATATAAAAAAAGGAATACTATATATGAATACATTTTTAACAAGTTATTCAAGTATACATTACCAAAGTTATGATAGATTGCCAAAGATTTTCAGTTAATTACTAAAATGACTGAATGTTTCGGTAACTTACCGGTAGCTTTGAAACCGTATGTATGTACACACACACACACACACACACACACACACACACACACACACACACACACACACACACACACACACACACACACACACACACACACACACACACACACACACACACACACACACACACACACACACACACACCAGTCCAAAATATGGGAAAGAATTTCACTCACACACACACAGAGAGAGTGACAGAGACCGACAGACAGATAGAGGGTCACAGACAGACTGCCCTGGGGTACAGACAGCAGGAGGCTTAGTTAATTATTTAATTGGAGCAGGAGGAAGATAGTCAATTATTAATGAAGGGATGGAGAGGAGACATAATTTAAATCATAAGGAACAGGGATGAAAGGGTTTAGGGGAGGAGAGGGGCTAGGATGAGGGGTGGAGCAATTAAATGGGTTTAGGGGTGGAGAGAGGGACTAGGATGAGGGGTGGAGCGATGAAAGGGTTTAGGGGTGGAGAGAGGGGCTAGGATGAGGGGTGGAGCAATTAAATGGGTTTAGGGGTGGAGAGAGGGACTAGGATGAGGGGTGGAGCGATGAAAGGGTTTAGGGGTGGAGAGAGGGGCTAGGATGAGGGGTGGAGCAATGAAAGGGTTTAGGGGTGGAGAGAGGGGCTAGGATGAGGGGTGGAGCAATGAAAGGGTTTAGGGGAGGAGAGAGGGGCTAGGATGAGGGGTGGAGCAATGAAAGGGTTTAGGGGTGGAGAGAGGGGTGGAGCGATGAAAGGGTTTAGGGGAGGAGAGAGGGGCTAGGATGAGGGGTGGAGCGATGAAAGGGTTTAGGGGAGGAGAGACGGACTAGGATGAGGGGTGGAGCGATGAAAGGGTTTAGGGGAGGAGAGAGGGGCTAGGATGAGGGGTGGAGCGATGAAAGGGTTTAGGGGAGGAGAGAGGGGTGGAGCGATGAAAGGGTTTAGGGGAGGAGAGAGGGGTGGAGCAATGAAAGGTTTTAGGGGTGGAGAGAGGGGCTAGGATGAGGGGTGGAGCAATGAAAGGGTTTAGGGGTGGAGAGAGGGGCTAGGATGAGGGGTGGAGCAATGAAAGGGTTTAGGGGTGGAGAGAGGGGCTAGGATGTTGTAGAGTTTAGGTGAGGGAGAAATAGAGGGATTAGGAGATGGAGAGATAGACTAAAAAGATGTAAGGAGAGGGATGTGCATCAGGGATGGGGTGGGGGAAAGTTCATAGACGCTCCACATATGGGCCACATCCTACGGTCTTTGCATCCATGTCTTCCTCTTCTTCTCTGTGGTTGTTGTTTCTTGTGGTGATCTGGCGTTCCTGGCTGGTGAATAGGTTAAATCTCTATTTTGCTGAACCATGATGATCACCGCTGCCTCATAGACTGGACTCTCATTCTCACCCTGACCTAAGCATTAGCTGATTGGCTGATTGAGCTGTCTGTCTAGGTTATGGGCGATTGGCTCGCCTGTTGGCTCAGCTTGTTTGTTTGGACATGGTGGTCAGCCAGTGGTCACTCTCCGGTCAATGCAGACTTTTTCTGATTCACCACACTGTATGGGGAAGTTGGCGGCAGCAATCTTTAGAAATAGACATGGGAGTTTTGGGGCTGTTTTTTTTATATATATTGTGGAACTGACTGTTTGATGTGTGGTCATGACTGTCCTTGTGTCTGTGTATTTATGGTCAATGATTCACCTGACCACCCTGCTGACAGAGACTAGGGGAGTGGAGTGAAGGCTGGTTGACTCAAAGCCTGCTCATCCTTCCCGGTGATGGACAGAGTGTGTGAGAAAGAGAGAGACAGAGGGACAGATAGAGACAGACGGACAGACGGAGGGACAGACAGACAGAAATAGAGTGAGGGGTTGTATTACGGTCATATAGTGCAATGGTATCATTTCAATTCATTCACACATGGAAATTCCACACACAACTGCACTAACTCTTGGGAAACAGAAGACAGATTTTATTCATGCCTGACCACACTATCTCCCTCCTCTCTGTTTTCTCTTTATTCTCTCTCTCTCTGCTCTCTCTCTCTTTTCTCTGTGTGGAGGACTGTCCCAGTTACACCCAACCCCATACATCACTGTCTCTGTCTGCCCCATACATCACTGTCTCTGTCTGCTGCATATTTTGGGAACTGGAGACAGAGAGCTCTATCTCTTTCATTCTCTCTCTTCCTCTCTAATCTTCCTCTTTCTCTCTTCCTCTCTAATCTTCCAATTTCTCTGTTTCTCTCTACGTTGTCTCCCCCCCCCCCTCTCTCTCTCTCTCTCTCTCTCTCTCTCTCTCTCTCAATTTCAATTCAAATTAAGGGCTTTATTTGCAGGGGAAACATATGTTTACATTGCCAAAGCAAGTGAAATAGATAATAAACAAAAGTTAAATGAACAATAAAAAATTAACAGTAAACATTACACTTACAAAAGTTCCAAAATAAAAAAGACATTTCAAATGTCATATTATGTCCATATACAGTGTTGTAATGATGTGCAAATAGTTAAAGTACAAAAGGTAAAATAAATAAACATAAATATAGGTTGTATTTTCAATGGTGTTTGTTCTTCACCGGATGCCCTTTTCTTGTGGAAACATCTTGCTGCTGTGATTGCAGACTGTGGTATTCCCACAATAGATATGGGAGTTTATCAAAATTAGATGTGTTTTCGAATTCTTTGTGGGTCTGTGTAATCTGAGGGAAATATGTGTCTCTAATATGGTCATACATTTGGCAGGAGGTTAGGAAGTGCAGCTCAGTTTCCACCTCATTTTGTGGGCAGTGTGCACATAGCCTGTCTTCTCTTGAGAGCTAGGTCTGCCTACGGCAGCCTTTCTCAATAGCAAAGCTATGCTCACTGAGTCTGTACATAGTCAAAGCTTTCCTTAAGTTTTGGTCAGTCACAGTGGTCAGGTATTCTGCCACTGTGTACTCTCTGTTTAGGGCCAAATAGCATTCTAGTTTGCTCTGTTTTTTTGTTAATTATTTCCAATGTGTCAAGTAATTATCTTTTTGTTTTCTCATGATTTTGTTAGATCTCTCTCTCTCGCTCCCCCTCTCTCTCTCTCTCTCTCTCTCTCTCTCTCCCTCTCTCTCTCTCTTGCTCCCTCTCTCTCTCTCTCTCTCTCTCGCTCCCTCTCTCTCTCTATTGCTCCCTCTCTCTCTCGCTCGCTCTCTCGCTCCCTCCCTCTCTCTCTCTCTCGCTCCCTCTCTCTCTCTCTCTCTCGCTCCCTCTCTCTCTCTATTGCTCTTTCTCTCGCTCGCTCTCTCGCTCCCTCCCTCTCTCTCTCGCTCCCTCTCTCTCTCTCTCTCTCGCTCTCTCTCTCTCTATTGCTCCCTCCCTCTCTCTCTCTCTCTCTCTCTCTCTCTCTCGCCGTATCTCTCTCTCCCTCCTTATCTGTTTAGCTCTCTCTCTCTCTCTCTCTCCTTATCTGTCTAGCTCTCTCTTTATCTGTCTGGCTCTCTCACTCTCTCTCTGTCTCCATCCCCTCTCTTTGTTTCTCTCTTACCTCCCTCCACCCCCCTCTCTGTTTAATGTATCTGGGGTACAGTATGGGAGTGTGTGACATGTTAGCGTGGGTAGAAGGAAGCGCTAGTGCAGGTCTTCAGGGGAACTACCTAAAAGAGGAGGGACTTCTGTCAAACACAATCACTCCACATGTCTGATTAGTAGACCTAAAACACCCCTCTGTTTTCTCCTTTATCCCTCCATACTTTCTCTCCACTTTCTATGTTTTTCCTTTGAGACTGCTTAATAGTAGACAGCAGCCGTTAACATAAAGCACCCCTCTCTCTTCTTCTACATCCCTTCATACTTTCTCTATGTTTTCCTCTGAGACTGTTTCATGCTCTCTCTCTGCCCTGGGCGGTTTCTGTTTTGAGGTATGATCACAGCAGTTGGACTGCGCTGGAGTAACAGGAAGGTCACAGTGGTCTTTTCACGGTCAGTGAGGGGTGATGTGACTGCAGGAGACGGTTAGTGACCGCAGAGCTATCACAGAGCAGAGCCAGATACAGTTCAGAGTTCAACATGAACTCTAGTCAAAGTACCACGCACAACTTCCAGCGAGTGTGTGTGTGGTGTGTGTGTGTGTGTGTGTGTGTGTGTGTGTGTGTGTGTGTGTGTGTGTGTGTGTGTGTGTGTGTGTGTGTGTGTGTGTGTGTGTGTGTGTGTGTGTGTGTGTGTGTGTGTGTGTGTGTGGAAAGGGTTTAGCCTTCTGACTGTGTCTGGTTCTGATTATATGTCTGTGTCCGACTGAAGGAGAAACACCAGGCCGTGCCATGCAGACCTCTACAAGTATGTAAGGATTGCCAGTGAGGGGGAGTGAGGATTACCCTGCATGCCTCTGTTTGTGTGTGTACTTCTTTTTTACTCCTCTCTATTTTATCTCTCTTCCTGTTTTTCCTTCCTTTCCTCTCTACCTCCCTATTTGGAAGGATAGAAGAGGGATGTTGAATTTTTCACAAGTGTGGGTGCTTGTGTATGTTCCTGTGTGTGTTTGTCTGTTTGTGTGTCGAGTGTGTGCCTTTGCAAGCACTGGTGTGCCTTAATCATCAGTTGATATTAGCATTTTGAAAGCCTTCCCTCAGCCGTCCAGTGCCGTTATTGTTGTGTGGGTGCGTGGCTGCTGCCTGTCTGTCTGACTGTCCACATGTTTAGAGTATTAGTTTATCTATCCGAATCCTTATTTGAACTCAGAATGTGTGTGACGGACCCTCTGAAGTGTGTGTGTGTGTGTTTGAGAGAGAGGTAGGGAGAGAGTGTGTGTGTGTGTTTGAGAGAGAGGTAGGGAGAGAGTGTGTGTGTGTGTGTGTGTGTGTTTGAGAGAGAGGTAGGGAGAGAGTGTGTGTGTGTGTGTGTTTGAGAGAGAGGTAGAGAGAGAGTGTGTGTGTGTGTTTGAGAGAGAGGTAGGGAGAGAGTGTGTGTGTGTGTTTGAGAGAGAGGTAGGGAGAGAGTGTGTGTGTGTGTGTTTGAGAGAGAGGTAGAGAGAGAGTGTGTGTGTGTTTGAGAGAGAGAGAGGTAGGGAGAGAGTGTGTGTGTTTGAGAGAGAGGTAGGGAGAGTGTGTGTGTTTGAGAGAGAGGTAGGGAGAGAGTGTGTGTGTTTGAGAGAGAGGTAGGGAGAGTGTGTGTGTGTGTTTGAGAGAGAGGTAGGGAGAGAGTGTGTGTGTTTGAGAGAGAGGTAGGGAGAGAGTGTGTGTGTTTGAGAGAGAGGTAGGGAGAGAGTGTGTGTGTTTGAGAGAGAGGTAGGGAGAGAGTGTGTGTGTTTGAGAGAGAGGTAGGGAGAGAGTGTGTGTGTTTGAGAGAGAGGTAGGGAGAGAGTGTGTGTGTTTGAGAGAGAGGTAGGGAGAGAGTGTGTGTGTTTGAGAGAGAGGTAGGGAGAGAGTGTGTGTGTTTGAGAGAGAGGTAGGGAGAGAGTGTGTGTTTTTGAGAGAGAGGTAGGGAGAGAGTGTGTGTGTTTGAGAGAGAGGTAGGGAGAGAGTGTGTGTGTTTGAGAGAGAGGTAGGGAGAGTTGTAAAAAGGAAAGGGAATGTGCGCTCGCTGCTCTCAGTCTTCAGCTCATGTGAATAATGTGGATGTGCATTAAACCCTCTGTTTTCCTCTCCTTTGCTTCTTAGCTCCTGCCATTAACAACATGTTAATATGCAGATATATTGTAGTACATTTAACAGATGAAAACTGAGAGTGTAGTGTATATGACAGATACAAATGGATACGCCACTATATTATGATTGCGTGCAGCTCCAGGCTTGTGCACATTGCTGCACTTATAATGTGAAGAAATAATAGTTGATCAACATTTTAAGCTAAACGTTCTGATCTGTTGCATCAGACTAGGCTACATCAAACTTTTTTTTATGTAGCCTAGGCCTAGTGGTTGTATTTGGGATCAATCGTATTTCTTTCTCAACAAGCTGAACAATAGAATAGGTCAACTTTTTTACTATAGGGGATAATATATTGACATATTGATGATTAAGGCTCTTAGGCGGTACATCCATAAAACTAGGGGAAGCTTTCCCTAAGTGAATTATATAGCCTAATTAGCTTACATAAATAAATAAAAAGATTCAAAATAGGCTAGTAAAGCATGATTTGGCCACAGAGGATAATTAGCTTCCCCTAGCCTTAAAAATACAACTTGTGTATTGTTTGAAATCATATTGCCAACAGTCGGAAGGAAAGGCACCAGAAACAATTTGGGCAGCGTGCACAACAAATACCAAATAGATGATTGTTGAGTTGTTACTGTCAGTGAAAAGAGGCCCGGCCAGGAATATCGCAATATTTCTAAATTAAATCGCAGGAAAACATAGTTTGGAAGACAAATGGCTATTGCTGTAAAGAGAAGACAATGACAAGTCTCAAATCTGTCTTTTAGCTATACAATTCTCAACTTAATTGAGTGAACAACAGTAGTCCTATAGCCTGTCTGATTGGATAGGCGGAGAGCATCGGCCATATCCGCGGTGAGTGCGAACTGCACATATTCACTCTTTATCATTGTTGGGTCAGTTCTACTTAAAATCTTTTTTTTTAGGACAATAATTTCCTCTTCCAGTTTAGGACGTCATATTCTATTTGTCTCCCCTTCTCGTGACGTCACATTCTGTTTGTCTCCCCTTCTCGTGACGTCATATTCTATTTGTCTCCCCTTCTCGTGACGTCATATTCTATTTGTCTCCCCTTCTCGTGACGTCATATTCTATTTGTCTCCCCTTCTCGTGACGTCATATTCTATTTGTCTCCCCTTCTCGTGACGTCATATTCTATTTGTCTCCCCTTCTCGTGACGTCATATTCTATTTGTCTCCCCTTCTCGTGACGTCATATTCTATTTGTCTCCCCTTCTCGTGACGTCATATTCTATTTGTCTCCCCTTCTCGTGACGTCACATTCTATTTGTCTCCCCTTCTCGTGACGTCATATTCTATTTGTCTCCCCTTCTCGTGACGTCATATTCTATTTGTCTCCCCTTCTCGTGACGTCATATTCTATTTGTCTCCCCTTCTCGTGACGTCATATTCTATTTGTCTCCCCTTCTCGTGACGTCATATTCTATTTGTCTCCCCTTCTCGTGACGTCATATTCTATTTGTCTCCCCTTCTCGTGACGTCATATTCTATTTGTCTCCCCTTCTCGTGACGTCATATTCTATTTGTCTCCCCTTCTCGTGACGTCATATTCTATTTGTCTCCCCTTCTCGTGACGTCATATTCTATTTGTCTCCCCTTCTCGTGACGTCATATTCTATTTGTCTCCCCTTCTCGTGACGTCATATTCTATTTGTCTCCCCTTCTCGTGACGTCATATTCTATTTGTCTCCCCTTCTCGTGACGTCATATTCTATTTGTCTCCCCTTCTCGTTACGTCATATTATATTTGTCTCCCCTTCTCGTGACGTCATATTCTATTTGTCTCCCCTTCTCGTGACGTCATATTCTATTTGTCTCCCCTTCTCGTGACGTCATATTCTATTTGTCTCCCCTTCTCGTGACGTCATATTCTATTTGTCTCCCCTTCTCGTGACGTCATATTCTATTTGTCTCCCCTTCTCGTTATGTCATATTATATTTGTCTCCCCTTCTCGTGACGTCATATTCTATTTGTCTCCCCTTCTCGTGACGTCATATTCTATTTGTCTCCCCTTCTCGTGACGTCATATTCTATTTGTCTCCCCTTCTCGTGACGTCATATTCTATTTGTCTCCCCTTCTCGTGACGTCATATTCTATTTGTCTCCCCTTCTCGTGACGTCATATTCTATTTGTCTCCCCTTCTCGTGACGTCATATTATATTTGTCTCCCCTTCTCGTGACGTCATATTCTATTTGTCTCCCCTTCTCGTGACGTCATATTCTATTTGTCTCCCCTTCTCGTGACGTCATATTCTATTTGTCTCCCCTTCTCGTGACGTCATATTCTATTTGTCTCCCCTTCTCGTGACGTCATATTCTATTTGTCTCCCCTTCTCGTGACGTCATATTCTATTTGTCTCCCCTTCTCGTGACGTCATATTCTATTTGTCTCCCCTTCTCGTGACGTCACATTCTATTTGTCTCCCCTTCTCGTGACGTCATATTCTATTTTTCTCCCCTTCTCGTGACGTCATATTCTATTTGTCTCCCCTTCTCGTGACGTCATATTCTATTTGTCTCCCCTTCTCGTGACGTCATATTCTATTTGTCTCCCCTTCTCGTGACGTCATATTCTATTTGTCTCCCCTTCTCGTGACGTCATATTCTATTTGTCTCCCCTTCTCGTGACGTCATATTCTATTTGTCTCCCCTTCTCGTGACGTCATATTCTATTTGTCTCCCCTTCTCGTGACGTCATATTCTATTTGTCTCCCCTTCTCGTGACGTCACATTCTATTTGTCTCCCCTTCTCGTGACGTCATATTCTATTTGTCTCCCCTTCTCGTGACGTCATATTCTATTTGTCTCCCCTTCTCGTGACGTCATATTCTATTTGTCTCCCCTTCTCGTGACGTCATATTCTATTTGTCTCCCCTTCTCGTGACGTCATATTCTATTTGTCTCCCCTTCTCGTGACGTCATATTCTATTTGTCTCCCCTTCTCGTGACGTCATATTCTATTTGTCTCCCCTTCTCGTTACGTCATATTATATTTGTCTCCCCTTCTCGTGACGTCATATTCTATTTGTCTCCCCTTCTCGTGACGTCATATTCTATTTGTCTCCCCTTCTCGTGACGTCATATTCTATTTGTCTCCCCTTCTCGTTACGTCATATTATATTTGTCTCCCCTTCTCGTGACGTCATATTCTATTTGTCTCCCCTTCTCGTGACGTCATATTCTATTTGTCTCCCATTCTCGTGACGTCATATTCTATTTGTCTCCCCTTCTCGTGACGTCATATTCTATTTGTCTCCCCTTCTCGTGACGTCATATTCTATTTGTCTCCCCTTCTCGTGACGTCATATTCTATTTGTCTCCCCTTCTCGTGACGTCATATTCTATTTGTCTCCCCTTCTCGTGACGTCATATTCTATTTGTCTCCCCTTCTCGTGACGTCATATTCTATTTGTCTCCCCTTCTCGTGACGTCACATTCTATTTGTCTCCCCTTCTCGTGACGTCATATTCTATTTTTCTCCCCTTCTCGTGACGTCATATTCTATTTGTCTCCCCTTCTCGTGACGTCATATTCTATTTGTCTCCCCTTCTCGTGACATCATATTCTATTTGTCTCCCCTTCTCGTGACGTCATATTCTATTTGTCTCCCCTTCTCGTGACGTCATATTCTATTTGTCTCCCCTTCTCGTGACGTCATATTCTATTTGTCTCCCCTTCTCGTTACGTCATATTATATTTGTCTCCCCTTCTCGTGACGTCATATTCTATTTGTCTCCCCTTCTCGTGACGTCATATTCTATTTGTCTCCCCTTCTCGTGACGTCATATTCTATTTGTCTCCCCTTCTCGTGACGTCATATTCTATTTGTCTCCCCTTCTCGTGACGTCACATTCTATTTGTCTCCCCTTCTCGTGACGTCATATTCTATTTTTCTCCCCTTCTCGTGACGTCATATTCTATTTGTCTCCCCTTCTCGTGACGTCATATTCTATTTTTCTCCCCTTCTCGTGACGTCATATTCTATTTGTCTCCCCTTCTCGTGACGTCACATTCTATTTGTCTCCCCTTCTCGTGACATCATATTCTATTTGTCTCCCCTTCTCGTGACGTCATATTCTATTTGTCTCCCCTTCTCGTGACGTCATATTCTATTTGTCTCCCCTTCTCGTGACGTCATATTCTATTTGTCTCCCCTTCTCGTGACGTCATATTCTATTTGTCTCCCCTTCTCGTGACGTCATATTCTATTTGTCTCCCCTTCTCGTGACGTCACATTCTATTTGTCTCCCCTTCTCGTGACGTCATATTCTATTTTTCTCCCCTTCTCGTGACGTCATATTCTATTTGTCTCCCCTTCTCGTGACGTCATATTCTATTTGTCTCCCCTTCTCGTGACGTCATATTCTATTTGTCTCCCCTTCTCGTGACGTCATATTCTATTTGTCTCCCCTTCTCGTGACGTCATATTCTATTTGTCTCCCCTTCTCGTTACGTCATATTATATTTGTCTCCCCTTCTCGTGACGTCATATTCTATTTGTCTCCCCTTCTCGTGACGTCATATTCTATTTGTCTCCCCTTCTCTTGACGTCATATTCTATTTGTCTCCCCTTCTCGTTACGTCATATTATATTTGTCTCCCCTTCTCGTGACGTCATATTCTATTTGTCTCCCCTTCTCGTGACGTCATATTCTATTTGTCTCCCATTCTCGTGACGTCATATTCTATTTGTCTCCCCTTCTCGTGACGTCATATTCTATTTGTCTCCCCTTCTCGTGACGTCATATTCTATTTGTCTCCCCTTCTCGTGACGTCATATTCTATTTGTCTCCCCTTCTCGTGACGTCATATTCTATTTGTCTCCCCTTCTCGTGACGTCATATTCTTTTTGTCTCCCCTTCTCGTGACGTCATATTCTATTTGTCTCCCCTTCTCGTGACGTCACATTCTATTTGTCTCCCCTTCTCGTGACGTCATATTCTATTTTTCTCCCCTTCTCGTGACGTCATATTCTATTTGTCTCCCCTTCTCGTGACGTCATATTCTATTTGTCTCCCCTTCTCGTGACATCATATTCTATTTGTCTCCCCTTCTCGTGACGTCATATTCTATTTGTCTCCCCTTCTCGTGACGTCATATTCTATTTGTCTCCCCTTCTCGTGACGTCATATTCTATTTGTCTCCCCTTCTCGTTACGTCATATTATATTTGTCTCCCCTTCTCGTGACGTCATATTCTATTTGTCTCCCCTTCTCGTGACGTCATATTCTATTTGTCTCCCCTTCTCGTGACGTCATATTCTATTTGTCTCCCCTTCTCGTGACGTCATATTCTATTTGTCTCCCCTTCTCGTGACGTCATATTATATTTGTCTCCCCTTCTCGTGACGTCATATTCTATTTGTCTCCCCTTCTCGTGACGTCATATTCTATTTGTCTCCCCTTCTCGTGACGTCATATTCTATTTGTCTCCCATTCTCGTGACGTCATATTCTATTTGTCTCCCCTTCTCGTGACGTCATATTCTATTTGTCTCCCCTTCTCGTGACGTCATATTCTATTTGTCTCCCATTCTCGTGACGTCATATTCTATTTGTCTCCCCTTCTCGTGACGTCATATTCTATTTGTCTCCCCTTCTCGTGACGTCATATTCTATTTGTCTCCCCTTCTCGTGACGCCATATTCTATTTGTCTCCCCTTCTCGTGACGTCATATTCTATTTGTCTCCCCTTCTCGTGACGTCATATTCTATTTGTCTCCCCTTCTCGTGACGTCATATTCTATTTGTCTCCGCTTCTCGTGACGTCATATTATATTTGTCTCCCCTTCTCGTGACGTCATATTCTATTTGTCTCCCCTTCTCGTAACGTCATATTCTATTTGTCTCCCCTTCTCGTGACGTCATATTCTATTTGTCTCCCCTTCTCGTGACGTCATATTCTATTTGTCTCCCCTTCTCGTGACGTCATATTCTATTTGTCTCCCCTTCTCGTGACGTCATAGTATATTTGTCTCCCATTCTCGTGACGTCATATTCTATTTGTCTCCCATTCTCGTAACGTCATATTCTATTTGTCTCCCCTTCTCGTGACGTCATATTCTATTTGTCTCCCCTTCTCGTGACGTCATATTCTATTTGTCTCCCCTTCTCGTGACGTCATATTCTATTTGTCTCCCCTTCTCGTGACGCCATATTCTATTTGTCTCCCCTTCTCGTGACGTCATATTCTATTTGTCTCCCCTTCTCGTGACGTCATATTCTATTTGTCTCCCCTTCTCGTGACGTCATATTCTATTTGTCTCCCCTTCTCGTGACGTCATATTCTATTTGTCTCCCATTCTCGTAACGTCATATTCTATTTGTCTCCCCTTCTCGTTACGTCACATTCTATTTGTCTCCCCTTCTCGTGACGTCATATTCTATTTGTCTCCCCTTCTCGTGACGTCATATTCTATTTGTCTCCCCTTCTCGTGACGTCATATTCTATTTTTCTCCCCTTCTCGTGACGTCATATTATATTTGTCTCCCCTTCTCGTGACGTCATATTATATTTGTCTCCCCTTCTCGTGACGTCATATTATATTTGTCTCCCCTTCTCGTGACGTCACATTCTGTTTGTCTCCCCTTCTCGTGACGTCATATTCTGTTTGTCTCCCCTTCTCGTGACGTCATATTCTGTTTGTCTCCCCTTCTCGTGACGTCACATTCTATTTGTCTCCCCTTCTCGTAGGCCTATTATATTTACAACTTAGTTTTTATTGATCTGTTTGTCAGTGTTGGCAGAGTAGGCTACCCTGTAATTTGTCGTATTAAAAAAGATTCTGCTAATGTGTCCAGTCATATAACGTGTAGTAGAACTTCATGAAATGTGTTTATAAAAGGCTGAAAAGTACCTGATACAATACTATACACGCTCAGCCATGAAATGTGTTTATAAAAGGGTGAAAAGCACCTGATACAATACTATACACGCTCAGCCATGAAATGTGTTTATAAAAGGGTGAAAAGTACCTGATACAATACTATACACGCTCAGCCAAGAAATGTGTTTATAAAAGGGTGAAAAGTACCTGATACAATACTATACATGCTCAGCCATGAAATGTGTTTATAAAAGGCCACGCTATACATGCTCAGCCATGCATTGAACAGTCTTTTTTGCGAACAGTGATTGAGTTATATTATTAGCCAAATTTTTGACTATATAATCTACTCATCACATTACGAATAGTAGGCAATCTTACATAAGTCTGAAAATGTGATATGCATGGAATGCTTTATTATAAAGGTGCATATTTATTTACTTTTTTACTATTACCCCCTTTTACTCCCCAATTGTTAGTAGTTACTGTCTTGTCTCATCGCTGCAACTCCAGTACGGACTCGGGAGAAGCGAAGGTCGAGAGCCATGCGTCCTCCGAAACACAACCCAACCAAGCCGCACTGCTTCTTAACACAGCGCGCATCCAACCCGGAAGCCAGCCGCACCAATGTGTCGGAGGAAACATCGTACACCTAGCGACCTGGTCAGCGTGCACTGCGCCCGGCCTGCCACAGGAGCTGCTAGTGCGCGATGAGACAAGGATATCCCTGCCGGCCAAACCCTCCCTAACCCGGACGACGCTGGGCCAATTGTGCGCCGCCCCATGGACCTCCCGGTCGCGGCCGGCTGTGACAGAGCCTGGGCTCAAACCCAGAGTCTCTGGTGGCACAGCTAGCACTGCGATGCAGTGCCTTAGACCACTGCGCCACCCGGGAGGCCCTAAGGTGCATTTTTATGGGGAAAATTTGCTTCCCCAAACTTGAAACTCACGAGCCGCCAATGCATAAGCTAGTGATTTAGCTGTTTGTTGCTCATCGTGTTTGTGAGGAAAAGTAAATGTGGACATTTATTATAACATATTCAAAGTGCACGGTATAAACAACACACGTCATTGCATCCTCGACATGTTCTGTTAAAATTGATTACCATAATCGAAATGTGATTTATTTCATTCTGTGCACCGTGGGTGTACGCCCTAATTAGGTTACGCACCCAATGCATAGGCCTCAGGGTACGGTAAATCTCGCAAATGTCTGGTAAATTAAAATGCGGCTAGTCAAATGTCCAGCGCCACATTTTCATAACAGAAATCCTGGTGTGCCTGCATCCCAAATGGTACCCTATTCCCTATACAATGCACTACTTTTTAGTCAAAAGTAATGCACTAAAAAGGAATAGGGTGCCATTCGGGAGGCAGGCTGTATCTTAAGTTAATGGAGAGGAAATGTAATCAGTTGGGCATGTCAGTGGCGTTTAGGCCTGTCAAGGTCTATTAGACCTCCATCCACATCATCATCATCACACACACATACATACACATATACACACGCACACACACATAAACATGTACACACACAACCATGTCACGACCTCATCACTGCTCCCACTGGTCCAACACACACACACACACACACACACACACAGACACGCTCACTAGACTCTCCTGCTAATTAATGCAGGCACACGCAAATCAGATTGAGGGAAGGTTGTCGGAGAGAGGGAATGGAGAGAAGAAGGGGAGAGGGAGGGAGTGTGAGATGGCAGGGGTAGGAGAGATGATATTGTTAGAGGCACAGAGAGTTTCTGGTTTAATCTGTGGTGACAGCCTCTCTAGGCCCTCAGACACACACAGTCACTGACAGACTCTGTGTTGGGTTCAGGGGTGGGTGGCATTGAAAGTACAGCACAGGGATCTGTAATAACATTACCCCTATTTGTTCATGACATTACCCCTCTCTGTTCATGACATTACCCCTCTCTGTTCATGACATTACCCCTCTCCGTTCATGACATTACCCCTCTCTGTTCATGACATTACCCCTCTCTGTTCATGACATTACCCCTCTCTGTTCATGACATTACCCCTCTCTGTTCATGACATTACCCCTCTCTACTCTCATCCTGCTGTTTTTGGCTGCTGTGTGTGTGTGTGTGTGTGTGTGTGTGTGTGTGTGTGTGTGTGTGTGTGTGTGTGTGTGTGTGTGTGTGTGTGTGTGTGTGTGTGTGTGTGTGTGTGTGTGTGTGTGTGTGTGTGTGTGTGTGTGTGGACGTGTTTAACTATTCTTGTGAGGAATAGTAAATGACCAAAAATGTTACCAACTGGTCACCACAAGGTCAAATGTTATTTCTAGGGGGTTTAGGGTTAAGGTTAGAATTAGGGTTAGGAGCTAGGGTTAAGGTTAGGTTTTTGGGTTAGGGTAAGAGTACGGGTTAGGGGGGCACCTTTTAGACAACCTATATCCATGTCAGTGATAATCCAACCCATCAGCCTGACAAAACTCTTTCTCTGTGTGTGTATGCTTTTGTGTCTGTGTGTAGGTTATACCACCCGTCTGGCATAACCTATTGTCGTTTTCAGGGTCAGGAATGTTTGTGTATGTCTCTTTGTGTGTTGTTGCGTGTGTGTCCGTGCCAATATCAGGGTGAGGTCTGTACCATGACAGCTGTCCTATAAGGATTAGCTCTGTCTGTATGTCTCCTGTCTGTGTATGTTTGATCTGTTTGGTCTGCTCCCCAAGCTTGACAGCTGGACTGGTGTTTAGATCCGCCAAATTACCCCTCCCCCTACCACTCAAACCCCTAACCCTTACCACTACCCCCTCCCAAAGCCCCTAACCCCTGTCCCACTATCCGAACTGCTCTGTTTGGAATGAGCCCTCAAACATCCTACCCCTTCCCCAAGTCCCTAACCTCTTTCCGACCTACACTGTTTATCCCCTTCCCAACCTGCTCTGTTTAGAATTAGCCCATAAAACCCCTACCCCCTATCCCCCTACCCCTCCCCAACATGCTCTGTTTAGAATTACCCACTAGCCAGGGACATGACATACCTTTACCAGGCCATAAAACAACATAAACACCGTATGAAACATATGCCTAACCATGAAGCATAAACAACCTCACACACCGTATGAAACATAGGCCTAACCATGAAGCATAAACAACCTCACACACCGTATGAAACATATGCCTAACCATGAAGCATAAACAACCTCACACACCGTATGAAACATATGCCTAACCATGAAGCATAAACAACCTCACACACCGTATGAAACATATGCCTAACCATGAAGCATAAAACAACCTCACACACCGTATGAAACAGGCCTAACCATGAAGCATAAAACAACCTCACACACCGTATGAAACATATGCCTAACCATGAAGCATAAACAACCTCACACACCGTATGAAACATATGCCTAATCATGAAGCATAAAACAACCTCACACACCGTATGAAACAGGCCTAACCATGAAGCATAAACAACCTCACACACCGTATGAAACATATGCCTAACCATGAAGCATAAAACAACCTCACACACCGTATGAAACATATGCCTAACCATGAAGCATAAACAACCTCACACACCGTATGAAACATAGGCCTAACCATGAAGCATGAAACAACCTCACACACCGTATGAAACATATGCCTAACCATGAAGCATAAACAACCTCACACACCGTATGAAACATATGCCTAACCATGAAGCATAAAACAACCTCACACACCGTATGAAACATATGCCTAACCATGAAGCATAAACAACCTCACACACCGTATGAAACATATGCCTAACCATGAAGCATAAACAACCTCACACACCGTATGAAACATAGGCCTAACCATGAAGCATAAAACAACCTCACACACCGTATGAAACATATGCCTAACCATGAAGCATAAACAACCTCACACACCGTATGAAACATAGGCCTAACCATGAAGCATAAACAACCTCACACACCGTATGAAACATATGCCTAACCATGAAGCATAAAACAACCTCACACACCGTATGAAACATATGCCTAACCATGAAGCATAAACAACCTCACACACCGTATGAAACATATGCCTAACCATGAAGCATAAACAACCTCACACACCGTATGAAACATATGCCTAACCATGAAGCATAAAACAACCTCACACACCGTATGAAACATATGCCTAACCATGAAGCATAAACAACCTCACACACCGTATGAAACATATGCCTAACCATGAAGCATAAAACAACCTCACACACCGTATGAAACATATGCCTAACCATGAAGCATAAAACAACCTCACACACCGTATGAAACAGGCCTAACCATGAAGCATAAAACAACCTCACACACCGTATGAAACATATGCCTAACCATGAAGCATAAACAACCTCACACACCGTATGAAACATATGCCTAATCATGAAGCATAAAACAACCTCACACACCGTATGAAACAGGCCTAACCATGAAGCATAAACAACCTCACACACCGTATGAAACATATGCCTAACCATGAAGCATAAAACAACCTCACACACCGTATGAAACATATGCCTAACCATGAAGCATAAACAACCTCACACACCGTATGAAACATAGGCCTAACCATGAAGCATGAAACAACCTCACACACCGTATGAAACATATGCCTAACCATGAAGCATAAACAACCTCACACACCGTATGAAACATATGCCTAACCATGAAGCATAAAACAACCTCACACACCGTATGAAACATATGCCTAACCATGAAGCATAAACAACCTCACACACCGTATGAAACATATGCCTAACCATGAAGCATAAACAACCTCACACACCGTATGAAACATAGGCCTAACCATGAAGCATAAAACAACCTCACACACCGTATGAAACATATGCCTAACCATGAAGCATAAACAACCTCACACACCGTATGAAACATAGGCCTAACCATGAAGCATAAACAACCTCACACACCGTATGAAACATATGCCTAACCATGAAGCATAAAACAACCTCACACACCGTATGAAACATATGCCTAACCATGAAGCATAAACAACCTCACACACCGTATGAAACATATGCCTAACCATGAAGCATAAACAACCTCACACACCGTATGAAACATATGCCTAACCATGAAGCATAAAACAACCTCACACACCGTATGAAACATATGCCTAACCATGAAGCATAAACAACCTCACACACCGTATGAAACATATGCCTAACCATGAAGCATAAAACAACCTCACACACCGTATGAAACATATGCCTAACCATGAAGCATAAAACAACCTCACACACCGTATGAAACATATGCCTAACCATGAAGCATAAAACAACCTCACACACCGTATGAAACATATGCCTAACCATGAAGCATAAACAACCTCACACACCGTATGAAACATATGCCTAACCATGAAGCATAAACAACCTCGCACACCGTATGAAACATAGGCCTAACCATGAAGCATAAACAACCTCACACACCGTATGAAACATATGCCTAACCATGAAGCATAAAACAACCTCACACACCGTATGAAACATATGCCTAACCATGAAGCATAAAACAACCTCACACACCGTATGAAACATATGCCTAACCATGAAGCATAAACAACCTCACACACCGTATGAAACATATGCCTAACCATGAAGCATAAAACAACCTCACACACCGTATGAAACATAGGCCTAACCATGAAGCATAAACAACCTCACACACCGTATGAAACATATGCCTAACCATGAAGCATAAACAACCTCGCACACCGTATGAAACATATGCCTAACCATGAAGCATAAACAACCTCACACACCGTATGAAACATAGGCCTAACCATGAAGCATAAACAACCTCACACACCGTATGAAACATATGCCTAACCATGAAGCATAAACAACCTCACACACCGTATGAAACATATGCCTAACCATGAAGCATAAAACAACCTCACACACCGTATGAAACATATGCCTAACCATGAAGCATAAACAACCTCACACACCGTATGAAACATATGCCTAACCATGAAGCATAAACAACCTCACACACCGTATGAAACATAGGCCTAACCATGAAGCATAAAACAACCTCACACACCGTATGAAACATATGCCTAACCATGAAGCATAAACAACCTCACACACCGTATGAAACATATGCCTAACCATGAAGCATAAACAACCTCACACACCGTATGAAACATATGCCTAACCATGAAGCATAAAACAACCTCACACACCGTATGAAACATATGCCTAACCATGAAGCATAAAACAACCTCACACACCGTATGAAACATATGCCTAACCATGAAGCATAAAACAACCTCACACACCGTATGAAACATATGCCTAACCATGAAGCATAAACAACCTCACACACCGTATGAAACATATGCCTAACCATGAAGCATAAACAACCTCACACACCGTATGAAACATATGCCTAACCATGAAGCATAAAACAACCTCACACACCGTATGAAACATATGCCTAACCATGAAGCATAAAACAACCTCACACACCGTATGAAACATATGCCTAACCATGAAGCATAAAACAACCTCACACACCGTATGAAACAGGCCTAACCATGAAGCATAAAACAACCTCACACACCGTATGAAACAGGCCTAATCATGAAGCATAAAACAACCTCACACACCGTATGAAACATATGCCTAACCATGAAGCATAAAACAACCTCACACACCGTATGAAACATATGCCTAACCATGAAGCATAAACAACCTCACACACCGTATGAAACATATGCCTAACCATGAAGCATAAACAACCTCACACACCGTATGAAACATATGCCTAACCATGAAGCATAAAACAACCTCACACACCGTATGAAACATATGCCTAACCATGAAGCATAAACAACCTCACACACCGTATGAAACAGGCCTAACCATGAAGCATAAAACAACCTCACACACCGTATGAAACATATGCCTAACCATGAAGCATAAAACAACCTCACACACCGTATGAAACAGGCCTAACCATGAAGCATAAACAACCTCACACACCGTATGAAACATATGCCTAACCATGAAGCATAAACAACCTCACACACTGTATGAAACATAGGCCTAACCATGAAGCATAAACAACCTCGCACACCGTATGAAACATATGCCTAACCATGAAGCATAAAACAACCTCACACACCGTATGAAACATATGCCTAACCATGAAGCATAAACAACCTCACACACCGTATGAAACATAGGCCTAACCATGAAGCATAAACAACCTCACACACCGTATGAAACATATGCCTAACCATGAAGCATAAAACAACCTCAAACACCGTATGAAACATATGCCTAACCATGAAGCATAAAACAACCTCACACACCGTATGAAACATAGGCCTAACCATGAAGCATAAACAACCTCACACCACCCATAAACCAGGCCACCTTAACTCATAAAATAACCTTACACGTAGTAAAATACACTACGGTGTTATAAATCACAGCCATTTTATACAATGAGACACAGAGAGACAGGCTTCCATATGCTGCTGCTGGTGAATGTCCACTATATACTCATACACACACGCTCACACACACAAGCACACACACACACACACTCACACATATACACAAACACACACACACACACACAGATGCATTGAGATGGCCTTTGTGTGGTAACTCTGCATGAAACCCAGTTATCATGCTTTACTTAGCATGTGGCTGAATGCCTTGGCCTTGGCCTGGGCTGTTAATAGGATAAAGGCTTAGCTCCGCATCCCAAATTTCACCCTATTCCCTATATAGTGCATTGCTTTTGAACAGAGCCCTATAGGCTCTGGTCAAAAGTAGTGCACAATATAGAGAAGTAGGTGCCATTGGGGACGCAGAAGCTCTGTGCTGCTGTATAGAGGACCTGTGAATAGCTTCATTAACAGAGATGAGTTCATCACTAACAACACGTCAGCCAGCCGGCTGGCCGGCTCTCCTCTCTCTGCTTTCAGACACCCTCCCTGTGGCACACATAACAGAGAGGAGCAGAGCAGATTGTGTGTGTGCGTGTACTTGTGTGAGTGTGTATACGTGTTTGTGTGTGGGCGTCCGTGTGTTTGTGAAGCATAGGAGTGCAGTGCTCTGTAGGGTGGGGTGTTATCAGAGTGCAGAAGGTGATAATTGGGAGAAGTCACAGGTTTAACACATCTTACAGGAAAACTACAGGTTATGAGATGTAGGATCGTCAGTGTCTTCTCCTCTCCCACCATCTCCACAGACAAGTCCCAGATTCATTTCACTTTTATTTAACAAATGTTTATTTACAATGACGGTATGACAGATATCCTTTGTGTATAGTCTAGCCTGTCTATCAGCTCCTCATGTCTCATGTGCTCCTGTTTTGCAGCATTATGCAAAAATAATTGTTGTTTATGTAATATGGTGGATGCTGCCCCCTATCCTAGAGAAGTTAACACCCTCCCGCTTAACCCGGAAACCAGCCGCACCAATGTGTCGGAGGAAACAACGTTCAACTCACGACCGAAGTCAGCCTGCAGGTGCCCAGCCCGCCACAAGAAGTCATTAGAGCGCGATCAGCCAAGTAAAGCTCCCCCGGCCAAACCCTCCCCTAACCCGGACAACGCTGGGCCAATATTTTTTTACATTTTAAATTTCCTTTATTGAACCAGGTAGGCCAGTTGAGAACAAGTTCTCATTTACAACTGCGACCTGGCCAAGATAAAGCAAAGCAGTGCGACAAAAATAACAACACAGAGTTACACATAAACAAACGTACAGTCAATAACACAATAGAAAAATCTATGTACAGTGTGTGCAAATGTAGAAGATTAGGGAGGTAAGCCAATAAATAGGCCATAGAGGAAAAATAATTACAATTCAGCATTAACACTGGAATGATAGATGTGCAGATGATGATGTGCAAGTAGAGATACTGGGGTGCAAAAGAGGAAAAAGATAAATAACAATATGGGGATGAGGTAGTTGGATGTGCTATTTGTACAGGTACAATGATCGGTAAGCTGCTCTGACAGCTGATGCTTAAAGTTAGAGAGAGAGATATGTCTCCAGCTTCAGTGATTTTTGGAATTCGTTCCAGTCATTGGCAGCAGAGAACTGTAAGGAAAGGCGTCCAAAGGAGGTGTTGGCTTTGGGGATGACCAGTGAACTATACCTGCTGGAGCGTGTGCTACGGGTGGGTGTTGTGCACCACCCTATGGGACTCCCGGTCACGGCCGGTTGTGACACAGCCTGGGACCGAACTCGGGTCTGTAGTGACGCCTCAAGCACTGTGATGCAGTGCCTTAGACTGCTGCACCACTCAGGAGGCCCAGTGAGTGCATTTTGACATCATGCGCATTAAAAAACTCATGCTGGGGGCGACCATTCGAGATATTTTGAACTCACACATGAAAAGGTTAAAACTGCCTTAGTCACAACAACATGCCTGATGATCCACATGTCTAGTGCTTCTTTATTGTCTGGCTGCTCTTCCATAAACCCACTATAATCCATACTGACTTAATGTATGGATGAGTCCCATATGGCGCCATTTGGGATACAGACAATGTCCCACATTGATGATATGTTAGCCTGTGTCAAAACACTCATACTCACTCACTCACTCACTCACTCGCACTCACTCGCACTCACACACACACGCACGCACGCACGCACGCACGCACGCACGCACGCACGCACGCACGCACGCACGCACGCAAGCACGCACGCACGCACGCACACACACACACACACACACACACAC
This sequence comes from Salvelinus alpinus, assembly GCF_045679555.1. NCBI lineage: Eukaryota > Metazoa > Chordata > Actinopteri > Salmoniformes > Salmonidae > Salvelinus > Salvelinus alpinus. Next base: position 34,790,537 of record NC_092101.1, on the reverse strand, counting down.
ACACACACACACACACACACACACACACACACACACACACACACACACACACACACACACAAATGGATGTTGGATGGATGTTATGATACAGAATATGTAAATGGCCAGGCAGTGATAATGCAGTATATATGTTTAAATGGCTAGGCCTTGAACAGTGATAATGCAGGGTATATGTTTAAATGGCTAGGCCTTGAACAGTGATAATGCAGTATATATGTTTAAATGGCTAGGCCTTGAACAGTGATAATGCAGTATATATGTTTAAATGGCTAGGCCTTGAACAGTGATAATGCAGTGTATATGTTTAAATGGCTAGGCCTTGAACAGTGATAATGCAGTATATATGTTTAAATGGCTAGGCCTTGAACAGTGATAATGCAGTATATATGTTTAAATGGCTAGGCCTTGAACAGTGATAATGCAGTATATATGTTTAAATGGCTAGGCCTTGAACAGTGATAATGCAGTATATATGTTTAAATGGCTAGGCCTTGAACAGTGATAATGGCCCTACCATTACTAACGGCATGTTTATCGTCACCATATTGGCATTTCAAGGCGTGGCCAATTGATTTGACATGGTTTCCATGGTGCTGTGGTGTCAGAGGAGCTGGTAGTGAATGATGGAGCCACGCCCGTCCCCCTAAATGCCCAGCCCCACCCCCTGGACCAGAGAAAGGCATCGCATTTCAAAGCAGCACTAAGCATCCAGCTCCTCTCAGTCCCTGGCTAAAATCAATGCACTAAATAGTGAAGAGGGTGCCATTTGGAATGCCATCTATGTGTTCTTGGCACAGGCAGTGGCAGGGGACAGCGATGACTGAATGAAGTCGTTTTAACAACAAACACACAAACTAAGTTGGTGATGGCTTTGCTACTGTAGCTAGTTTTCTGGGTGGAAGTTGTTGGAGCATTTAGAGTGTAGAATGTGAGAGTTGAATTGGACATGTTTTGTTAATGTGGAGTTTATGAGGCAGGGAATAGTGACTTGGGCAGGGTCAAATTGAGAAGCAGGGTCATCTGGATGGAGGGAGGGAGGGAGGGAGGGAGGGAGGGAGGGAGGGAGGGAGGGAGGGAGGGAGGGAGGGAGGGAGGGAGGGGAAGTTGACTGTCCTCTTTGTTCTTAGAGACACTGAGCTCATACTCTCTCGTCTGTCATCCACTGACCCCCAGCTGTCACACACACACACGCATGTACACACACATTCACATGCACACACACATGTACATAAACAGGCGCACATGCACATTCACACACACACACACACACACACACACACACACACACACACACACACACACACACACACACACACACACACACACACACACACACACACAACAGCTGTTATACAAACCCATCAATCATTTATATACAGGATCTATAAGTGATTACAATGATCAATACCTGGCTGAAACACAAAGTCACACACATGTGTACACACACACACACACACACACACACACACACACACACACACACACACACACACACACACACACACACACACACACACACACACACACACACTGAAATATCTGAGGTCAGAATGTGAAGTGCTTGATAGGAAACAGGAAATTGTTCTCTAAGATATAACAGAGTAATTCATCCTGTTTGTGGATCTCTTTTGTTGTTGTCTTTTAATCTCTGTTTGGGGACAGATTATTAAGATGTAAAATTAAATTTGTGTTTGTGGATAAGGACAGTGCACAGGCTGTTTTTGAACAGATAGCATATTTGTAGGCAACCATGTTGTGTAATCTTAATTTGATCACTCTGTTATCGCAGAAAATGTTTGTGTATTCAAGGTTTAAAAGGTTTAAAAAGGTTTAAAAGGTTTCAAGGTTTAAAAAGGCTTCTAAAGTTTGTAATGTCCTATTAAAAATGTCAG